>NC_053125.1:1530630-1790630 GCF_010015445.1 Perca fluviatilis
AGGATTATGGAGGCCACTGTGCTCTTAGGAACCTCAAGTGCTGCAGAAATTCTTTTGTAACCTTGGCCAGATCTGTGCCTTGCCACAATTCTGTCTCTGAGCTCCTTGGGCAGTTCCTTCGACCTCATGATTCTCATTTGCTCTGACATGCACTGTGAGCTGTAAGGTCTTATATAGACAGGTGTGTGCCTTTCCTAATCAAGTCCAATCAGTTTAATTAAAAACAGCAGGACTCCAATGAAGGAGTAGAACCATCTCAAGGAGGATCAGAAGAAATGGACAGCATGTGAGTTAAATATGAGTGTCACAGCAAAGGGTCTGAATACTTATGACCATGTGATATTTCAGTTTTTCTTTTTTAATAAATTTGCAAAAATTTCTACATTTCTGTTTTTTTCTGTCAAGATGGGGTGCTGAGTGTACATTAATGAGAAATAAAATGAACTTTTTTGATTTTAGCAAATGGCTGCAATGAAACAAAGAGTGAACAATTTAAAGGGGTCCAAATACTTTCTGTACCCACTGTATATATATATTTTGTTTCTGTCTAGATTTTCAGGCATGCAGTTGACCCTGGAGACATCGCTGTAATGCTGGAGTGTAAGTTACTTCATATTTGGTTGTATACAGTTATACTGTCTGTGCCAGATACTGTAATACATAATAAACTGATGTGGTGGCATACTCATATTTGATGACATTTGAAAATGTTTTGTGTTCGGGTACAATCATGACCGATGTCCTAACAAATAATTAGGTTGTTTGCCATTTTCTACCAAAATAGCCTCTTTTTTAAAATCTGTCACCCCTATCTGCCCTATCGAAACAGTCTCTGACGCCACCCTGCCCTCTTTGACGAGTGGCCCACAATGCAATAGTGCCATGCCAAAGATAAGAGCCGGCAAAAACAAAAAAGTCTGAAACTTTTGCGGCGAGGGCTGTCTCTGGTTCATACCTTTGTGGCACTGTGGCATTGTGGGTCTCTCATGGTGTCATGTTAATGATTTTTGTCTACTGCTATGTGTATTTATTTCCCATTCTCCTCAGATGAGATGGTCACAATTGAACTGGTGCAGCTGATCCCTCCAGGTGAGGTTGTGTATTTTTCGTAATCATATATATATATATACCTATGTATTACTGCAGACACTTTAACTTAAACCTTACGAAAGTGGAAGAATTTGTTGTCCAACTGCCCATTAAAAGGATTCCAGCCAGAATAAGCCAATGTTGTTTGGAAACCACAGAATAATGTTATTTTTAACATTATTCTGTGGTTTCCAAAAAGTGAGTGTATGAAAATACATTTCTGGGTATGATTCTTGTTCACCAAATCAGCTGGACACCCCATATTAAACATGTGAGAGCAAAAGTAGCACAGCGTGTTGGTGTAATGGAGAAAGCAAGGCACGGTCTGAATGAGAGGGCACTTTATATTCTCTATATTAAAGTATGGGGCAACCCCTAAAAAAACACCTCACAATAATTAAGCATGCTACAAAAAAATCATTCGGAGAATAAACAATAAAAACTAAACAGACATCATGAACACACCAATGTACATTATTTAAAAAAAATTACACACCTTAAATTTTAAGGATCTGGTAGAATTGAAGACTGCACAAATAATATTTTTTTTTTATTTGTGGGTTCGGTAGTATGTACTGTAATTATATAATGCAATTTCAAAACAAAAGATACATTATTGATATTAATATTATTATTATTATTATATAATTACAGAAGTGAGGAAGGAGAGTGTAAATGTCCCTGATGTTGTTGGTGCTTGATAGAGTATGACTTCATTTGGAATAGTATTTTAGTATTATTGAACATGACCTGTTTAGTTTATCTTATTGGATTTGGCACATGTCTGTGGTAAAGATTGGGGGTTTGAATGCGTCTACTGTGTGTTATATTAACAATTGTTTTGTTGTTATGACTACTTTTTGTTATTTTTGGTATTCATTTTTTTTCTCCAATCGTTTGAAATAAAGATGACCTTTGTCCTAGTGTAACAGACGTGTGGTTGTGTTTGCAGCGGCGGACACTCTGGCCTGCTTTGAAGAAGATGCTCGGCGTTTCTTATTCCCAGAGCCCAAACTGGTTCCCTCCTCCTCTGGAGTGGATCGAGAGGTTCTGATGACCCGAGCACCTCACTTTCCAGTAGGTCCAACTTTGACACATTAAAGTGTGCAGTGATGTTGTCTATTTCCAGCACGTGTAGCCTGTTGACATTCTTTTTTAGGGCATGATCACATTTTCTGGACCACAGGTCTCGGACCCAGTAGCAGGGAATTATAAGTGATGAGTGACTAGAAGACTGATCTTTGCAGTTTAATATGATTATGGTACAAATATTTCCTCTCCTTTCTGTTCCCCAGGGTATCGCTCCACGGTTGGAGTTTTCCACCAAAACGACCATCACTGAGTGCCCTGCTGATGCTCTGATCAACATTTACCCCAATGTACCTATGGTAAAGATTATATGACGTAGCTTAAAATGTATGTAGAGTATGCATAATAAATCCAACTGCATCATAATATATCAGACGCAACACCATTAACCAAATTAGATTTTATGTCAGCAGCAAACCCATACATGATACAAGTCCCCCTCCCAGTGACTTTTAATGGGTTCCTTGAATTCAATAATTTTATCAATAATTATTATACATTTATAGTGCTTTTTTAAAAACAAACAAAAATATATAGTACATGAAATCAAAGAAAAAAGAATACCCTGTATTGTTTTAGTTTACATTTTGCAAATTGAAACCAGTGTATCCATGGATGTACAGGCAACTAAAAACAGGCAAGTTCTGCAGCTATAATAAGGAGCATCTTTTATCTATGATCTCTGTTATTCACAATGGACATCAGATATAATATAAAAGCGTATGTCACAGTGAATCTAAGAATATGTGTACCATGTCTTTGTGTGTTCATATTCAACTGACATGTGACTTTGGGAAGGAGTGCCATGTTTGAAGCAAATTGCAGCAGAGTTAATGTTCCGTTACTGCCTTTTTGTGTGTCACAGCCACTGCTGCAACTGCTAACCGTGGAGAAAAGTGTGCGCAAAATCAGCGGGTCAAACATCATCATATATATATAGTATATAAGAAGATATTTGTTGTGTTTTTTTGATCATCGGCATACACTCCCTTTGCCCTGACACAGTATCTTTGCCTCATGTCTGGCCCTCTGAAGACCTTCTTGGCTGCTGAATTCTGAACAGAGACAGGAATACAGTAGTAGTCAAAGACAAAGGCTTAGAAAACCCTTTGATATCTCTCATGGACAAAAAAAGGATTTTATTTTGGAGACAATCTTTTTACCTGCAGAAACCATGAGCAGACAACTCCCTTGACCTGCAACTCAAAATGAATATTTTAATCAAATGTAACACCTGTGCTTCTTGCAGAAGTTTGGCAGCTAGAAAGCCCATTTTTAGGATGTGGATAATTTTGAGACATCCACTCTCTTGTTTCCAGAGGCCAGTGATGAAGAGGAACAGGAAAGCCTCGAGCAGACCCAGGAGCTCTTCTCCTCAGAGGAAACAACCTCAAACCCTTGGAAGGAGACAAGGCGGCAGGGCGTACAGGGGACGACACGGCGGCACCAGGTCACCATCATACATCTCCAGATCCCAGTCCCTGTCCCCTGTCAGAGCTGACACACAGCGCCTGGCCCGGCTCAGTCTGGACTCTGGAACTGACTGGGACACAGCTAGCACCTCCCAGCCTGTAAGCACACACAGCACAGTTTGATTCCAAAATTGCCAAAAGATTTTAAAAAACTGGCCATCATTTCCAGCCACTAGATGGCAGAGAAGAGCTAGGTTAGGTACAGGAGTTATTTCTACAGCACTGGGCTTTTTTTAATAACTTTGATCTAATACAATTATCACTCTCACCTCTCTCCTCTCTGATGTAATGTTATGTATCACCTGTGAGAAGGTTGGAGAGTCCGTTGCAAAATGCATCTGTTTGCCAGAAGCAAACCAGCAGTTCCTGTTAGCAGAGACTGACAACTAGCCTATCGACGCTTAAAATTACAGCAACAGCTGCTAAAAACACCACTACCACAGCACAGTCCTCTCTACCCAACGGACAGCCACACTTTCTCCGCTTAAAATTACGGCAACAGCCGCTAAAAAAAGCGCAGTTACTATACTGGCATTAGCATTGTTGTCAGAAAAAGCTTAGCATGTTTCCTTAATTTCTGATGACATATTGTGGTCATGTTTGGATTTAATACAGTAAATATATTTCATATTGCACGATTGCACCTTTAAACCTCAGTTGGCTATTTGCTTGGGCGTTTAGCGTTTGTTAATATCTAACAAACGTCAGATATTATATTGCATAAAAGTCTAGTCTAAAAATGGCATAGCAACCTGTGCTTTAAAAAATATATATATAAAAATCGAGAATCGAATCATGACCTTAGAATCGAAAATGAAATGGAATCGAGGATTTGGAGAATCGTGACACTCCTACTAGCTACAATTTGCCACTAAAAGCTACAGGTCATATCAGACCAAGTAAGGCCACAACAGCAAACCCCTGAACTGGTTATAAATTAAACTTTTCATTTGTTAGACAAATATTTTGTTATTTCTTAATTCAAAGGTTATGTAGCCTGTAGTTCCTGATTCTGTTGTGGCATCCAGTTGTGCCAGTTTTCACCCATTTCGATGTTTTATTAACTGGGGGAAGTCTCAAACCAACTGAACTGGGAGGATATATGGGGATTCATATTGTATACCAAAACTAAAATAAGGAAGTGTGTGTTAAAAATAATATTCCACAACTCTTTTTTTTTTTTTTAAGAGAAAATGCCATTTGTGCTGCTCTCCATTGCTAATTATTATTATTATTATCTTAAGCTAGTCACACCCATTTCAGGAAACATTATATCTGCTGTTCGGAACACCTATTATATGACTTGTCTCCTATATTCTTATCACAATAAAATGGTCCAACCTCTTTGCCAAGAGAGCTACAGCCCTGTTTGTGTACATCCTGCAGCAGTTTGACCTGCAGGCCTGCTTATTGTGTCATTCTTCTCCTGCATGTAGATGCTGCCTTTGTGGCCTGGAGCCAGTCGCTCCGCTGTGTTTACCAAATCCTCTTCACCTTTGACCAGGTCTTCATCAACAGGTAGAAATCCTCATATAATGCTGCTTTGATGCTACTAAACATGGATTACAGTCTCAAACAACCTACCGTAAAAGCTTGTAAAGTTTTTTATTTTTATTTTATTGTTATACTGCTCTGTTGACATGATGTTAGTTTGATGATAAAAACCTACTCACAGTTAGTTTCTATTGCTCAATAAATGCTAATCTGTTGTCACTCAAAAACAATTTCCCCTCTTTTTGGCGGTACCAGTGAGATATTCTCCAACTGGCAGAAGCAAAACCTTATCCAATGGTTTGGTAAGATCACAATTATTTTGTTATTATTTGGCCTCTTAAACAGAAGGTAATGGGGTTTATCAGATGAAGTACAGAGCTGGAGTCAGGATGTGGTTAGCCTAGCTTAGCATAAAGACTGGAAGCAGGGGGGAACAGCTGTCCAGTCCAAAGTTCAAAAATACACCTACCAACACACTCACTAATTAAGACACATCTTATTTAAAGGTCCCATGACATGGTGCTCTTTGGATGCTTTTATATAGACCTTAGTGGTCCCCTAATACTGTATCTGAAGTCTCTTTTATATAGACCTTAGTGGTCCCCTAATACTGTATCTGAAGTCTCTTTTATATAGACCTTAGTGGTCCACTAATACTGTATCTGAAGTCTCTTTTATATAGACCTTAGTGGTCCACTAATACTGTATCTGAAGTCTCTTTTATATAGACCTTAGTGGTCCCCTAATACTCTATCTGAAGTATCTTTTATATAGATCTTAGTGGTCCCCTAATACTGTATCTGAAGTCTCTTTTATATAGACCTTAGTGGTCCCCTAATACTGTATCTGAAGTCTCTTTATATAGACCTTAGTGGTCCCCTAATACTGTATATGAAGTCTCTTTTATATAGACCTTAGTGGTCCCCTAATACTGTATCTGAAGTCTCTTTTATATAGGCCTTAGTGGTCCCCTAATACTGTATATGAAGTCTCTTTTATATAGACCTTAGTGGTCCCCTAATACTCTATCTGAAGTCTCTTTTATATAGACCTTAGTGGTCCCCTAATACTGTATCTGAAGTCTCTTTTATATAGGCCTTACTGGTCCCCTAATACTGTATCTGAAGTCTCTTTTATATAGACCTTAGTGGTCCACTAATACTGTATCTGAAGTCTCTTTTATATAGACCTTGGTGGTCCCCTAATACTCTATCTGAAGTATCTTTTATATAGGCCTTAGAGGTCCCCTAATACTGTATCTGAAGTCTCTTTTATATAGACCTTAGTGGTCCCCTAATACTGTATCTGAAGTCTCTTTTATATAGACCTTAGTGGTCCCCTAATACTGTATCTGAAGTCTCTTTTATATAGGCCTTTGTGGTCCCCTAATACTGTATATGAAGTCTCTTTTATATAGACCTTAGTGGTCCCCTAATGCTGTATCTGAAGTCTCTTTTATATAGACCTTAGTGGTCCCCTAATACTCTATCTGAAGTCTCTTTTATATAGACCTTAGTGGTCCCCTAATACTGTATCTGAAGTCTCTTTTATATAGGCCTTAGTGGTCCCCTAATACTGTATCTGAAGTCTCTTTTATATAGACCTTAGTGGTCCCCTAATACTGTATCTGAAGTCTCTTTTATATAGACCTTAGTGGTCCCCTAATACTGTATCTGAAGTCTCTTTTATATAGGCCTTAGTGGTCCCCTAATACTGTATCTGAAGTCTCTTTTATATAGGCCTTAGTGGTCCCCTAATACTGTATCTGAAGTCTCTTTTATATAGACCTTAGTGGTCCCCTAATACTGTATCTGAAGTCTCTTTTATATAGGCCTTAGTGGTCCCCTAATACTGTATCTGAAGTCTCTTTTATATAGACCTTAGTGGTCCCCTAATACTGTATCTGAAGTCTCTTTTATATAGACCTTAGTGGTCCCCTAATACTGTATCTGAAGTCTCTTTTATATAGGCCTTAGTGGTCCCCTAATGCTGTATCTGAAGTCTCTTTTATATAGGCCTTAGTGGTCCCCTAATACTGTATCTGAAGTCTCTTTTATATAGACCTTAGTGGTCCCCTAATAGTGTATCTGAAGTCTCTTTCCTGAAATTCAGCCTTGGTGCAGAATTACAGCCACTAGAGCCAGTCCCACAATGAGCTTTCCTTAGGATGTGCCATTTCTGTGTCTGTAGCTATTGAGGAGGAGAGTGGGGGGGCAAGGTGGAGGGTGGGGGTGTGGCCTTGACCAACTGCCACTTTGCTCATTTGAAAGCCATGATGTCTCTCTCTCTCTCTCATGGGTGGGCCAAATTCTCTGGGTGGGCAAAGCAGAGAAAGGGGAGGTAACCTTGCTCCTTATGACCTTATAAGGAGAAGATTCCTGATTGGCCCATCTGAGCTTTCATTTTCTCAAAGGCAGAGCAGGATACCCAGGGCTTGGTTTACACCTATCACCATTTCTAGCCACTGAGGGACCATAGGCAGGCAGGGGGAACTCATATTAATGTTAAAAAACCTCATAAAGTGACATTTTCATGCCATGGGACCTAAAATAAACTGAAATGTGAATACAAAGATTACATTATTACAGTATTTGTGGTTTTTATTGAACACACTGTTCTGCTACTTCTGTGCAGTGTCTTGGTTTTGGTCTCGCTGACACCAACCTAACTGTGATACTAAGGGCGCTGACACACCAGGCCGATTATCGGCCGTGGGACAGTCTGGCGAGGTCAGTGACTCAAATCTTTTCGGTGTGTCCCGTGCCGTCGTCCGTCATGTTCGGTCAGCGGCAGGGCAGTCGGGACTCACCCGGACTACAGTCTCTCAAAATCTGACGAAAATCTTTTTAACTGACCTTTGTTGAGCTGAAATGAAGACAGATTCAGCAACTGCACGGCCTATTTCTCTCTATAAATGTTTTCAGAAACACGTTTCAGTGAACTATTTTAGTACAATATGAGATCGTATTCTGAACGGCCGCCATGACAGTCTGGCTTTGAATTTCCGGAGAAAACAAAACCATGTGACGCGTTCGTCCAATCAGCTGCCGGTTTTCGGCAATATGTGTCTACACCTTAAGACGTCAGCAGTTGTTCGCCAAAAAATAGTTCCAGCATCTTAACTTCCGCTAAATCACAAAATAGTAATTTTTACATTTCTGTTTGTGTACAGAGTAAACAAACGGGATGCAACATGTTGTTCGGTGAGCTTTAGAAGATGTATTCCTGAACTTTGGATCAGAGCCAGCTGTCTACGCCTGCTTCTATTCTTTATGCTAAGCTAGGCTACCCACATACTGCCTCTAGCTCTGTACTTAAAGTCACGGACATAAGATTGATAATCATTTTCTCACCTCACTCTTGGAAAGAAAGCAAACCGGCAAATGTCCAAACAAGTTCAAATCTATTCCTTAAAGACACAACCTGGGACTGAAAGGATTAACTCCAGAAAAGCTAAATCTAGCTACTTTTTTGACGAAGATGTGTAATGTTTTTATACACAAGCCTTAATCTGAATTATAGGGGGACATGCTAATTTTCTGATAGCAACTATTATTTTGTTGCTATATTATTGTTCAGAATGTCGACTACAGAACCATACCAACCATTTGAGTCAAAGTAACAATACAGTGGAAAAATACAAGTAAAACGAGTAAAAGTCCTGCATTCAGAATAGTATTCAAGTAAAACTACAACAGTATTTCAGTCAGGAGAGACTTAGATGCAGATATGCAAAGGTTTATTTGTACATATACATAATATGAAATGTACAGAGTCTTTGGAGATTAGACTCCATCGTTATAAAATAATTTTTAAAGGGGTCGAGAAACCAAGACATATCCCCCCGATGGAGTCTAGACACTGGTGGTGGTGGTGGTGGTGGTGATGGTGGTGGTGAAGGAGCCTGAAGACCGGACCGAAGGAGTCGATGGGAGCGGTTAGCCGGAGGAAGACCCAGGGTGCCGTGGGTGACGGTGACTGGAGGTGGAAGGGGGGAGGAGGAGGGTCGCACTCTTTGCCTGAAAGACAGCTGACAGCAGCAGAGGGAAGAACAGATTTAAATCAGGGATGTCATGCTGTGATTGGCTCGTGAAATACATGGCCGATTCTGACTGATTTAACTGAGAAGTGAACGCCTCGAACCAGCTGATCAGTTTTAGGAGGAGAGAGAGAGGTGATTAAGTTTAGAAGTCTTCCTGAAAGAATTTGCGCGGAGCTTCATTAGATTAGATTAGATTAGATTCCATTTTATTGTCATGAGTGCAGAGTACAAGTACAAAAACAACCAAATGCAGTTTGCGTCCAATCAGAAGTGCAAAAAGAGCAGAAAAGCACAATGCGATATACAAAATATAGACGGGTATAGACAGGTGGTGCATAGACAGGACAAGAAATATAGAGCAGTGTAGACAGTAGTATACAGTTATAATAGTAGTAAGAATAATATAGATATATGCAGTGTATTAACAGAATATATTATAAGAAAAACAGAATAAATATGGATATTCGGTATGAACCATATAGACAGATATGAACAATATGTACAGCTATGTGCAGTGTGGTAACAGTACCATTGTAGTGCAGAAACAGTAACATTATAAGAGTAGTAAGAATAAGTGTATGTGCAGGATGAATAGTATGAAGAGCAGTAGAATATGGCTATGTATAAGTGGAGTTACAGTATGTACATTTGTAAATAAATAGGACACTATGGGTGGGATAGGGGGGTTGGGGGCTTAGTTGGTTGGTTGTCACTGGAATGCAGAGCTAGAGTTCAGTAGGGTGACGGCCGCAGGAAAGAAGCTTCCTCTGAACCTGCTGGTTCGGGTGCGGAGAGACCTGAGACGCCTCCCGGAGGGGAGTGGGGTGACCAGTCTGTGGTTGGGGGTGAGAACAGCCTTTGATGATGCTGCGCACCTTACGCAAGCATCGCATGCCCTGGATGGCCTCTATGGAGGGGAGTGAGGAACCGGTGATGCGTTGGGCAGTTTTCACCACCCTCTGCAGTGCTTTCCGGTCGTGGGCAGAGCAGTTGCCGTACCAGACTGTGATGCTCTCGATGGTGCAGCGGTAGAAGTTCACCAGGATCTTAGGGGACATGTGGACCTTCTTGAGTTTCCTCAGAGATAAGATAACAGTCCCCCGGATGGATCTATTGTGCCACGTATTGAAAGGGGACCCCTATTAACTGTTTCACCGCTGAACGGCATGCTGGGCTCTCCGTCGCTCACTACAGTACATTCAAGAACAGATGAAGAAAGAAAGACCGGAGATTCAAAGCTACAGCGGTGTGACTTTCAGAATGAACACTTTTTTTCCCAGGAATTACCTTGTCCCAAATAGCTAGCTGTTATCAAATTACGTGTCTACTCTAGCACTGCTATGGGATGCAATTGTCATGGCAGGTGTATTCCTCAGGACCCAAAAAAGTGCAGCGTTGATTGTAAAGTTGTCTGGATGAGCGGTTCTGGAGAATCGGTCCATTCCCAACAGGCACTGCTAGTGTACATCATAGATTAGGTTGTCAGAAATGACTGATTGAGCCTTTAATAACTGCAATTGAGACCAGCAATAGAGAGTGAAATACATCAATTGCTGAGGTGCAGATGCATTAATTAAATTTGATAGTGAAAGAAACCAATAGAAAGTAACCTGTCTCTGCTTCAATTGACAGGTTGGAGGGTTACCAGAAGACGACTCCAGCTCTTCAGAAACACATGACCCCCTTGACCACCACCAAGGTCCTGACCCCTCAGGGCTGTGGCGGTCTTATAGGGAACAGGCCAGGCACAGCAGGTCTTTTTCTTGAATAGTTTTACTCATTACACATAATATAATCATGTACCTCATTACAAAGAGAATGTAATCAAAACAATATCAAAGTGATAACAACGCTTTCCCAATAACTGCACAAGTTAAATAAAGACGCAGTCATTAAATGAGCTTTGAAGCTGTTGGAAAACGATTTACTTCCATCTTGATGAAGTTAAGCTAGCAGTTTTCCTGTTTTTCAAGTGTTCGTGCTAAGCTACGTGGAAGTCCGGGTAAAGCAAAATCAGGGATTGATTTTCTAAACACATTATCCATAACTGTGTGTGCTACTGGGTTAGCTGCTAATGATAATTTGTTGCTGTGGAGCGACACTCTTTCTTCAGCTCGGTAGGTGTGTGCTACCTTTTTATTATATGTGCTAGGCTAGCAAACTAACACAGCTGCAACAAGAGTCTGTCGATGCACAGCGGCCCATTGCAGCGGCTTGTTCTTGGGCTTAGTGCCGCCCCCCCCCCCCCAGCATCTCAGAGCAGAGAGAACTGATTATTGTTTCCATGATTTTGAAACCTAAATTTAATATACTTGCCAATTGTTTTAGGCATTCAAATGTCGTGGTTAATAACGCATTTTTGTGTGGTGTGACAGACTTAGAACACATTTCATTTTGCTCTACCAGGACTTTAAACACATCATGGACTGACAGTGTCGCTGTAATAGTTGCACAGGGATTATGAATATCACACCTTTCATCTGACTTTGAGTTTTATTGCAAACAAGTGTATGCAGATGACACTGGGATGTTCATTAGTCAAGCAAGTAATGATGACAAACAAAATGTCACTCAAGCTGAAGTTCCCTGACTGTTGGTTTGATGTTCAGGTCTCAGTCCAGCTCTCACAGAGAATGGGAAGAGGTCCAAGAGCGTGTTCGGGGACTCCTTACGACACCAAAAGCTGTACGCCGACTTGCCTATGTAAGTAATACATAACGTTAGACTCCATGTTAGATATCACAGCATCAGCATGGGTTTCAGTCTACTGTTAGACTTGCTACCATTTATACAGGCAACTACATGTCTATGTGTTCAGCTATTACAATATCCAGTTATAGTTGTCTAATAGGAATGTTAGCTTCTTTTGCCCTTATTGGCCACTTTCAGTGGGCTCTTGGAATTTGTGGTCATCTGAATAAGACATTCCTTTAAAACTTATTCTCCATTAAAAAAAAAAAAAATCTTATTTTTAATTCTTAAAGAAATTCACTTCAACTGCAGCAGAAACCAGGCCTTTATTTGAAACAGGCCTATTTTAGAGAGATTCCTTTATTTTTTACTTTCCCTGTTTCATAAATTTATCTTAACATATTTCAGTAAGAAGCCTCCTTGTTTTCTGACCTGGTTCTTTTTTAATTTGATATTAATGCAATCTAAATACTTCCTCCATGGCTTTGGTGTTGCACTGATGAAATTAGTGCTGTGATATTTACCATGAACTATTATCTGTATGTCGTAAAGGTTATTTCTCCCCTCCCCCCTTCTTTTACGTGGCCTTAATTAGTGACCAGCCTTTATTTGCTCTCGCTACTATTATTTGAATACTGGCTTCTATTTGAAAATGTAATGCAAAGATAATACTTTTAGGTAAGTTTCTTATTTGTAGTTTATATTTGAAGGCAAACTTGTCCCTGTGAGTTTTATCACAATTCTGCTACTTTAATGCATAAATAGCAAGAATGCACTGAAGATCACAAGTAAAGGATACCGCAAAGAGAATATGACTGGTATTGTGTTTTAGGGGGCCACACACTCCGAGGTAGACAGGGTTTTAGCCAGGAGGTCCATCTCTCCAGGTCCACCGTGATGACCTGGCCAGACTCTGGTGAGGTGATTTCAGGAACCTTGTTCTGTTTTTTTTCCCCCGACAAAATTTTGTTAACTGGCTCTGTATTCACTGTTCTTATATTGCTTGTGTTGTTCTGTTGGTCTGTCTGTTGTAAAGTTGTAATTAAATTTACTTTCTTGGGTTTCCCAAAAGGGGTCATTCCAGGCGTATGTTTATTTTATTATTTGCAAAAATTATTATTATTATTGTACACTCACTGTTGTACAAATGCCAATTAGGACCCCCCCACCCCTTCTGAGGCAACAAAGCTGCAAAAAAGCCCCAAATTGTATTTCTGTTATTATACTTGTATGATGTCTGTCTTTTTCTTCTCCTTTAGGGAAAGAGACTATCACCTTGCCAGGTGTCTTCGTGTGTGTGTGTGTGTGTGTGTGTGTGTGTGTGTGTGTGTGTGTGTGTGTGTGTGTGTGTGTGTGTGTGTGAGACATCTATACATCACATTATGCCATGTTGTGGATTGAAATAAAAGTAAAATATGGCCCTGTTTTAACCTGGTTTTAATTCAATTCAATTCAATTCAATTTTATTTATAGTATCAAATCATAACAGAGTTATCTCAAGACACTTTTCAGATAGAGTAGGTCTAGACCACACTCTATAAATTCCAAAACCCCAACAATTACAGTAATTCCCTCAAGAGCAAGCATTAGCAGTGGCTATTGCAACAGTGGCGAGGAAAAACTCCCTTTTAGGAAGAAACCTCGGCAGACCCAGACTCTTGGTAGGCGGTGTCTGACGGGGCCGGTTGGGGGTGTGATGAACAGTGACAAATAATAGTCACATTAAAGATAATGGAACAGTGACTTCGAAGGTCATCGTGGAAGTTCATTTCATAGCAGGTCACATCGTGTCATACCGAGTAGTGCAGTCTCCAATACCGGATCCTGACTACTCTGTGCGTATGAACATCACAGCAGGGCGTTGCAGGATGTAACGTGGCGCTGCAGAGCATGGGTAGATATGGCGGACGCAGCAGGACTCAGCAGGACGTGGCCGGGCATTGCAGGGAATCGCAATGACATAAGGACGCTAGGTTAGTAACAAGCATTTCTGGGACAGGATGCATACAAAATTAACAAATGCAGGAAAGCATGAGGAGATTAAAGAAGAAGGAAAGGAGGAGCCCCCAAACTTCAGATTATGCATGAAAAATCAACATGTAAAAATATCCATTATTAAAATATAAAAATATGTTAGTTCAGTATAACATATCAATGAAAGTATATTGTATTTTGCATTGAAATTATGTTTGTTTTGGGTTCTGTATTCACAGTCTGGGTGTGTGGCTCGGGTGTGACTTTAAGGCCAAACGGACAGAGGAATGCAGGGTATAGGACGGTGATTGCCAAACCTTTTTAAGGCCTGGCCCCCCTTTTGTAGATGCAAATATTTTCTCGCCTTTGTTTTGGTAGTTGTGGTGTTTGGTGCGGCTTCATCGTCTGCTTTGCGTTACCTGGCGGTCCTTTCAAAACAACTCGGCTATGAATTTGCTAGCAGTACTGCAGAACCATGTGTTACGTCTTTTGAGTAGCCATTTGACACACTTCTACTTGTAATTGCTTTACATAATTGTACGTTATTTTCCTTATTATCCTAATTTATTTATCAAATAATTTTTCCAATTCTGAAAGTTTTAGGGCCCTTTTCTTGCACTCAGCGCAATTGCCTTTGTACACCGACGCATGTATCATTCCTATTTTGCACCCGACGCACAGCGGACTTTTCCCTACACAGACGCACCTCGGTAAATTAGGGAATGTATTTGTGAATTCTGTTAAAGAGGCAGAATTATAGTCCATGTTCTCTATGCTACATCCAAGCTGACAAGCTTACATCATGGAGTCCTCTGGTAAATCCCCAGAAGGTCATAAGTAAACTATGTCTGTGGCAATGCAACTCTTTGTGAACTACTGCCATATATCAGAGAAATAGCTCCTCACCGTGACGTTCAGTCATTAAGCTCCCGCTCTGTCGGGAACATTGTGATCTATTGCAGAATGGCTGCTGAAACAGAACTCTATTTTGGGTTTAATAAGCAGTCAAACTATAGGTCTTAGTGACAGTGCAGATTGAACAAATATCTTTAAAAAAACAGACAGTGTGGAACTAGCAGGCGCTGCTGTCTCCAACGACAGTGAAGATGTTGGGTGACTGTAGCTTATAGGGTTTTTCCCATGTTCAGTCCGCTTTAGCCACGGTCGCAATGCCAATTTACTGTTATAAGATTCAACAATGTACATATACATAACCTTCTACCACAATGTCAAAAGGCAAATGTGTTTATACCTGTTCCACTCAATGGCCACTGCTAATACTATTATTATTATTAGTCATAGTTCTATTCTCTTTATTGTTAGTATTATTGCCACTGTTTAATCATGTCATTCCATTATATCCACTGCTATAAATACCCCCCCAGCCGGTTGCGTCACATGGCCGACCACCTAGAGCCAGGTCGTGTCCGAGGTTTCTGCCTGTTAAAAGGATGTTTTTCCTTGCTGCTGTCGCACCAAAGGCATGCTCTTGTGGGAATAGTTGGGTCTCTATAAATTATAGAATGTGGTCTAGACGTAGTAGACGTCTTGTAACACGGAATTGGTCTACTTTTTAAGTTTTTCCGCAGGAAGGGTTGGGTTAAGTAAACATATTTTGCATACACATACTATCTAGAAAGCGGACGAAGATGGATGGATGGATGGATGGATACTATCTAGAAATACAAAACCCGTCATTTAAATAAGACAATGTATTTGTGTATACCCGAAAGTCCTACCAAACTGACTTCAGATCAGCATCTACACAGACACCAACACGCCACGTAATGTCACCCACACATGCACAGGTACGTCACGCTCGGTTACGCTAGGTCAGGTCCAGTCGGGACAGGTCACGACTCGGAGTCGGTGGCGCAGACAGTGAAAGGACAAAGCAACAGGTTGGTTTTTGCATCAGTGACACCCGTAGACTGTATATAATAGAGGTGACACTACAAAGCTATATTTTATATACTGTATCTAATTTCATGAGGCCATTTTAGGACCTAGGTGAAAGAAATGTTCAGGGAAAACTGTTTTTAATGCTGACACACTAAACATTTATGATGTATTACTATACATTTGGCAATAATAGCAATGTTGTTGGAATTAAAAAGCAGTGTATATGGTTTGGCAGTGGCATATTATTAGCTATGGTATTAGGCTATTTTTTGGGCTACTTATTTGGCCATTGGGCTTTTTTCACACACACCAGGCAACCCTGCTTCTGGCTAGACTCATGATTAGCCTGACTAGGTTTCTGAATGATATCAACAATGTCTTCAGCTTGACAGCAAGTTCACGTTCATGTCCACCACCACTTTCGTTGCCCTTAGCTCCACTTTCACCGTCGAAGACTTTCCCCCGCGTCGATATGTGTTTCCCCCTTATCTCTAACCATAACCATGGATGGGGGTGCTTCGCATTTTAACAGGAGGGAAAGACTAAACAACACAGGAGGGGAACACACTTCCACACAACACCGGCAACAGACAAGCGCTCACAATAGGAAGTGGGCGTGTCCGGCAAGCTGAAAAGCCAGACTCTGGCAGTTGTGCTATCGGGGTAAATATGTCCAAAGCTTATCATCGTTATCGAGCTGAATTTTTTGGCGCTCCCGTTTCAAGATGGTTTTATTGCCCAGCCCTTATTTGCACCATAAATTGATGCAGACTGCAGGAAATAAAGTGTTTGATGTTAAAAAAAAATTTTGCTACCAAAAAAAAAAGCAGACAAAAAAATTAGCAACTTTCTTTTATTTGCTTGCAGTTACACTTAACTTGGTACATGTTGATTCACATACTGTAGGTTATCAAGTAGTTGTCTGTACAGAGAAGCAGTTGTTGATGCCAGTGTACTTTTGAAATGTAGAATACAACCTGTTTTGTGAAGGCTTATCTGCATCATCTCTGATTAGTATAGAATTACAAACAAGCACCTTCATTCACCCATGTTTTATTTTAAATGTGGCCCTTTTAGCAGTGTAGGGACGACTACAATCGAGACACTGAGACTTAGACTGCATTCCAGACACAATGGATTAGGAAATGTTGAAAAAGTAATGGACCAACCTTTTGACATGAAAGCCCAAATAAGAAACTTAGGCAAGATATGTTATCCCCAAGCATGTAGTCGTGAAATCCCACAAAACTTGAATGCAGTCGGTAAACAGCATTAGGCCTACTTCATTTTTATTATTCTGAAAATAGACCTTTTTTCAACACTCCAGGACCTCAAAACTATCTAAATATGTGCATGATACTTGGTTAAAGTCAAGACAAAGCTAAAAAATTAAATAAAAAAGCATTTGCTGTATTTTCTATGCTAGGTAGCTGGAACATTGTTAAACATTGACACATTAGCTGTTGCTTTAGGAATAGTATTTAACACCGAGCATAGACAATTTCACATTTTTCTTATATGATTTTTCCAAACTGGACCACTGAAATGGGCAAGTCTACATAGAAAGGAATTTTTAAGAGTAGTGTTTGCAGTTACTAATATGCTATGCCTACCTAGCTACTAACATAGTGAAGTATTAGCACATTAGTTGCAGTTTTGGCAGCAGTACTAAACTACAAAAAGTAAAGAAAATCGTACAGGTGTCCTGCCCTTTCCAACCAACCTACATCTCTGGTATGGAGAGGATCCAGCCTGTCTCCAGTGTCTTGCCCCAGCAACCCTGAAACACATCCTGGTGGGTTGCAAAACCAGCCTCACGCAAGGCAGATACACCTGGCGCCACAACCAAGTGCTGAAGTGCCTGGCTGCTACACTGGAGAGTAAGAGGGTAACCGTCAACGCCATGCCCCTAGAAGCCCGGAGTACCTTCCGGCAACCAACATCCTTCGTCCGGGAAGGGGAGAAACGGTCGACCAACCGATCGCCTCCAAGACTCATGCCCACTAAACGCATCCCGGGACTGGGAAATGGAGGTAGACTTAAGTCAGAGGCTCACCTTCCCACCTGAAATTGCAGCGACCAACCTGCGACCAGACCTGGTCCTTTGGTCCAAATCCTGTCGACGCGTCTTTATAGTGGAGCTGACAGTCCCATGGGAGAAAGCCATCGATGAGGCAGTTGAAAGGAAACGGAAACTTGGCTGACGAAGCAGAGGACCGGGGCTGGAAGGTAAATGTGCGTCCAGTGGAAGTGGGCTGCAGGGGGTTTGTAGCTAGTTCCACCACAAGGCTACTAAAGGAGGTTGGAATCAGAGGACAGGCTCAGCGGAAGACCATCAAAGACCTTGCAACTGCTGCGGAAAGAAGCAGTCACTGGCTGTGGCTGAAGCGGAAGGAGACGCTATAGGCTGCCAAGTGACCTCATGGAGCCTCCAGTGCGACACACACCCAGGTTTGATCAGCCTGCGGTGGGCCAGCCTCAGGTGAGGGATGTATTGTGATAAAAGGCCAAAACACCCAATGATTGATGTGTCGTATTGGAGCCACCAGGCGGTCATCCCCCAATCCAACCCCACCCAAAAGGACATCTCCAACAACAGCGCTTGTGCTGAATATCAAGGGATTCTAACATCTAGTCCTAGTAAGCATACATAGGTTTTTTTTCAAGCTGGACCACCAAAATTAGTAACTTCAAATAGAAGACGGTTTGATTTCGACCATTTGATTATACCATAAATAGCATAGCAAAATTGGAAGAGAAACCCCTCATCTTTACCTCTGTCATGTCTTCTTCAAGTTGACTCCAACAAACAAGTCTACACCACTTATTCCAAGCGTAATACTGTAGAGTATGTGCGTGTGCGTGCATCGTAGTATGCAGTTCCTACATGGAGCCAAATGCACAACTCTAAGTTGTAAGACATGGACATACATTTTATAAAATAAAATTGTAAGACCAGGAGAATCACTCGCCGTGAGTATCACAAGTAGTGCAGCCAGGGAGCATTAACAGAAGTACAGACGTTTGTATCATCTGTGGCATTTGTGTCAAAGCGTTAACTGTCTTTGACATTCTAAAGAAGGCGAGGCCCGTTCGGTCGGTCTGTCCATCCAACACATTTGTCCAGAGTATTTCCAAAACTTCTGACCAGATAATTGCCAGCATCAGGACCCCATTTCCACTGGTTCACAAGAACTATCAACATGTAATGACTAGGGGCGGCCTCTAGCTCACCCAGTAGAGTGTGTGCCAGATATGGGCTGAGTCCTTGGTGCCTTGGTGGAACAAACTTCAAGCTAGCAAGCTGGTAAGAGAAAAACTATTACTACACATTACTGTATTGTGTGAACTGTTAAAGGTCCAATATGTAATATATTTACTGTAATAAATCCAAAAATGACCACAATATGTGATCAGATATTAAGAAAACATGCTATGTTGAAATACTATCTTTTCCGACAACAATGCTAACGCCAGTATTTTCTCCTTTTGAAATTTTCGTTCCGTGACTGAATTTCTGTTTGTGTTTTGGCCTGTGTGTTGGTATCAACTGCTCAGTTTGACAGCCAGGCCGGGTTGCCAGATATACCTGTAAAAAAATAAACCCAGCACGCTACAGCTGGAACGTTAGTACAGCCATGAAAGCAGCAAACAAATGAACAGGATCAACGTAGATAGATTCTACATGACGTAAAAAAAAACCCGGTATGTTTCTGAAGTGGGCCAGGCTAGCTGTTTCCCCCAGATTCAAGCTCCAATCCAAGTTCATCTTCTCCTAAGCGCCACACTTAATACAGAGACATGACATTGGTATGGATCTTTTTACATCTATGTCTTAGCTGAGCCATTGGTTTAAGACCATTTGAACATATTTTGACCCTCCTTCCAGGCAGCGCTGCCTGGAAGGAGACGTTGGGGGGGCTTAAAGCACCATCGAGCGTTTCCCCACGCTGCCTAAAAACAGCCACAATTTATGATAATTATACTTTGCAATGAATCAATACATGTTAATGATTTGGTTTTGAAAAAATGTCTTCAAGTTTCACAGTGTTCAATGACTTCATTGTTAATAACCATCTCCAGTCTGTGTGAAGTCTCCATAAGCTGCAGCCAGTGATTAGCATTTCATTAACATATTGCTTCATTCAACTTGGTGAAAAACCTCTTTATATGTTTGGCACAGTTTAAATATACAGACAAAGATATACAAGCAGTGCATTATGGGGGCATAGCCATTCAACAACACCCACTCAATAAAGACCATTTAGAAATTTTAGAGAATTATTGTCCAATGAAGGAGCAAATAAAGTAGGATTTGGGTATTGTTTTGTTTTTACCTGTGTTAAATTGATAATTTATTTTTTGCAAAATACACACACACACCCGCAAACACACGCACACGCACATGCACATGCACGCACACACACACACACAGAAAACTGACATTTTTTAATCTTGGCACAATTTGAGTGTAAGAAGGAAGCACTTTAATCTAGTCGTGATGGTAAATGTCCAACATGAAGAGTGATCATCTTGGATAAGCGTAATGGAGGCTGCTATAGTGTGATTTCTGATGTCTAAGGATGGGTCTGGTTGGATAGTTTTCCACTCTTGTCAGGGAGCTAACACGTGATGGAAGGTTTTCCGTTTTCCATCCATAGCAGCATGGCACTTTCTCTGCTCCTCTGAACCAACCAACAGGCTAAAACTGAGAGGTTTCGGTAAAGGAGATGGCATCTGTCTTGTCGACCGTGAAGCCTCCGTTGACGTAGGATTTCTTCTCGCACTCTTCGTCATCCAAACTGGCTTCCAGAGCAAAGGGGTTAGCAACATCGACGTCTGATGTCAGATCCATCCTCTCCAGTTCCCTCTTGGAAAGTTTCTGGACGATACCGGCTCCGTAAGCATCGCCAAGGACGTTGATCATAGTACGGAACCGGTCCCTGAAACACAGCACTCAAAGTCAATCTACGGCATTGCTCTTAAGTTACAGTTCAAACAATTTAGTAGGAAAACTAGTCAAGATAGAAGGCCAACAGATAAACCTACAGCAGCCAATCCACAGCGACTATCAGAGTGACATCACTTGCAGGTAATCCAACAGCTGTTAAGACTATGACCATGGTGACAAGGCCAGCATTAGGGACTCCTGCAGCTCCAATACTGGCAACTGTTGCTGTTATACTGCAACACAGAGACACAATGTAATTAATATTCTTCATAATAACATTCATAAATTAAATGTGAGTGGCCCTAAATGGCGGCAAGAGTGATTGTTTAAAATAATTAAGACCATCATTAAACCGTGCAAATGTGCAAGCAAGTGTAAGCAAAACGATCTGTTGCTACCTAGATATAAGCGGTATGTACCAGAAGAATAGGCATTTATAATTCATTCAGTCACCTATGCGTTTCCCGACTGTATTTGATGGGAAGTAAAGTAAACGCACTGAACCGCCTCACACAGTCCCCTTTTAGCAACAAAGCTAATGACGTAACGAGTAAACGTTAATGGATGGTCAATAATGGATAAATTATGGACAACAAGACTATCAATACTGGATCTAAGAGAATGGATTTATTATACACAAGTCCCCGAAAAAAAAGCACGAGTTCCAGACTGGATAGAAAAGCTTTTGCAAGGGCTACAATCTCACCGGGGGACAGGACAGCATCGCAAAAGAACAGCTGTTAGCTTCCAGAGGACGAAGGCGGTAAGAAGCCAGCTTTTACCCATGTGAGGTTATTAAATCATCAATAAACGACGTGTTTCGTTATCGTATATGACAAGCTCGGACTCAGATGGTTTAGTGCATGCATGTATATTATAAGGTGACCAGATCTCTGAAATGCAAACCAGGGACAAGTAGAGTTCAGCGTCCAATATATCATTAAAATAGGCTTCCTCTGTTCAATTCATTTTTTCTGATTTCAGCTCTGAGAAGCAAGAGCTTCACATGAGAAAATTCCACGTAAAAAAAAAAAAAATAAACAACCCAATAATATAAAATATTTTTTTTTTTTTTTTAATAAAAACTTCTTTCTTTTTTTTCTTTTTTTTTTTTTTTTTTTTTTTTCGGTCGGACAGGCAAGCAAAGAAACGTCCAATATTTTTGCATCAATCATAACAACTAGAGGTGTGTTGCGATCTCACGATATTAAAGTATGGCGATATTTCTCGTTGTGTGTGTGGTGCAGATAGCCTGACGTAGTCCTACTCAGATTCTTAGTTTCACAATATGAGTCTGATGCTGCTCCACTGGGATGTGATTATGGGGCGTGTTTCAACCGAACCAGGAAATAAAAGGCCTCTGCACTCAGTTGGATAGACCTACAACCAATCAGAGCAACGGAGTATGTGACGAATTGCGCCCCGGCTTCTTAGCGACCATCGGGGGACAGCTGATAAATTCAACTTTTGCCGAATCCCGTAGGAAGGACGGCAAAACGTCTTTCCAATCGACCAATGCCTGTCAATATCTTCTGTAACAGACGCGATGGCGGAATCTAAACATCTCAATTCTCCAGCAGCAGCCATCTTTGTTGTAAACGAATTCAACCCAAGCGCTCTTTGGTGACATGATTGATTCCGTTACGCAATAAATTCTCGCCTGCCTAGTGTGCGCCAAACCAAAAAAACGGGAAACTGTTTTCAAACTGAAATTATGCGACACTCAAAGCAGAAGTTGGTAGATTTGCAGACTTTGAGATTTAGATATTCCCACATAACCAGAGCGTTTGCATATTCAGGCCTGTGAAAGGTCTTGTTTTGCTTGATTTGCTAAACTTTTTGCTAACTTTTTAGGGATGTGGACCAAATTGTACGTGAGAAGGCTATATGAGACGTGCAATAATACAGTCAAAAATATTTGACTTATAATTAATAAAAGCATGTCAATACACTATTCATGTCTGGCCCTTCAGTGAAATTGAGTTTGACACCCCTGTTCTAATATATACTGTACTGTTTGAATTGACAAACGAAGGGTTGAACACGGTTCGTATAACCCTGATCCGACCCTGGTCATTGGTATAAAAGAGGTATTAGTAACTATGATGTACCTGATAGTAACAATTTGGCCCACATCCAGAGTGAAGTCGTTGAGCTGCGCGATGAAGATGGCAGCCACCGCCTCATAGAGCGCCGTCCCGTCCATGTTAATGGTGGCGCCCACTGGGAGGACGAAACGGGTGATGCGCTTGTCGATGCGATTGTTCTCCTCCGCACATCGGAAGGTGATGGGCAGGGTGGCCGAGCTAGAAGACACGACAGCGGTTGGCACACGATGCTTTTCATTCACAAATATGAAAATGTCTAATTTCCTGAAACCAGTAAACAGTAATATATAACGTTTAAATGCGTTTGTTGCTTTTAAGGCAATGTAAAAAGGTTCTGATTCTGACCTGGATGAGATCATGAGTGCTGTCACCAGGGCCTGAGCCATTCCCAACGCAAACGTATACGGGTTCTTCCTCACAATGACAAAGAAGATCAGTGGCAGACAGATGGTGGCGTGGATAGCTAGACTGAGGGACAAAACAGATATGATTATAGAACATTATTTTATTTAATGCGTATTACAAGCGCAATACGAGTTTTAGAGAAATAGATACACTCTCATATGCTTGTGGGTTAGAGTTATTTATTCTGATGACGTTCTGGCCTTCTTCCAAATCAATGTTGATTTGGAAGAAGGCCTGAGGGCCAAAATGTCATGCTTCAATCAATTTCAATTTCCAGGTAATACATTTATATCAATGTGGTATAATATAATTAAGAGAACTGTATAAACGGATTTCCTTGGTACGAATGCGGCTATGAAATGTGTGTAAATCAATCCTTTTTGGTCGTAATATAATAATAGCAGGAGGGGCAATATTATTAGGTTATTCTAAAACTGGAAAGTGGTTTATGTGGGCAGAGGGCAGTGAAAGTGCTCGTGTAGATCATGGATGTATTATAAAACCGTGTAGATTCAAACCACTTCATAAACCAGTCACGTGGTACGGACGGGCAGCGAGGCTTCGGACGTCATCCGTGACGTCATCCGTCTTAAACGATACAAGCCTCGATACGTGCTTGATGGAAAACTCCCAGGATTTCTCGCCACACGCTTCGAAGCCTCGCCACAGAACATCACTTACATCGCTGCCATCCGCCACCCAAACCTTTCTCCTTAAGCGGACTTTCGCTCTTTATACTACTCCTAGTCTGGCTCAATGGTTGTAGATGGGCTTTGCACTGGGCTGGGACGGTTGTGATTGGTTAAACAAAATGCAAACAAGCCAGAGCCTTTTTTTTCCCCTCTGTCCCAGAATAGATAAGCGATGTAGCCAGACCATCCTCCAACGCTGAGCAGCGTTGTGGCGATAGGCCTGGCAATGCGAGACTGTACTACTCCCTGCCATTTTTGCTCTTCATGGTGCATCATCTTACAGACGCGAATGGGTGATCCAGCTTACCAATAGATAATTACGGCCTACTGAGCCAAATTGGAGGTAGAGAAGGGCCCCACCGCCTTTATAACAACTGATAACGCCCATTCAAAGCAGGTGCTTTTTATGCTTTGATGGTATTTTAAATGAAAAGGCTCATTTGGAGAGCTTTGACTTCACTTTTTTGACTTTTTCTGTTGATTGTGTATAAAACTCACTGTGAATTATAGTCATAAAGCAATAATGCATGGAAACGTTTTGTATAGGTTCTGAAAGCTGCATTCAGAACATTACAACAGTTACAAGTGTGCACATTTCGTCACCCGGAGCCTTGGGCCAACCCTGTGACCTAACCGTAGGGGATTTACTGTACAGTCTTTAATGGTGTCACTTAGATTTAGTGGCATGGGCGTAGCTTTCATTACTGCATCTGCAGGTTGAGCAGTTTTAAATGTCCTTGGCCCTTATCAGTGCCGAACCAGAGCTCAGCTTTTACTGTATCACTGGAGAGAGAATCGGCCTAAATGTCAACCATAAATCCCTGTGTCTGAAACGGGCAGATATAGAGTAATGGGACAGCTTACCCACTCAGCACCGTCACCATATAAAGACCCATCTTCTTGAAGATCTCCCAGTCTTCCACCTCGATGATCTTAGCAGCAATTAGGAACAGGATCCCTACTGGCATGTAGCTGAAAACACACACAAAGTCGGAGTCATGTGGGGTATAGAATTAGATTATTATTTTGGAAGATTATAGCAAATACTGTGCTTCTGGACTACAGCTGAACGCTAACTCGATTAATCGATTGAAAAATGATCGACAACACTGATTACCATTTAAGTGATTTTTTAAAAAGGAAAAAAAAAGCTTCTCAAATATGAATGTTTGCTGGTTTTCTTATCTATGATAATGAAATGAACATCTTTGGGTTTAGAATGGTTGTTTGAACAAATGAATCAAATTGTCAGCATGAATATTTAAATACTGCATATACCGAAGATCCAAAGAGTTTTGCTACCCAACCCAGTGTTAGGTTAGCGGTCAGGTTTGGGCTGTTTTCGCTTCAAACTCAGGTTGGGTTTTAGCATTTTTGAATATAATTTATGGAGAAGTTTCTCTCTTACTCTTTTTGATAATGCCAAATATAAATGTGCTACAGGCAGCTTCAAAAACTCCAGTGGGAAGAGGGCTGGTTAGCCAGATCAACTAACCGTCAGTATAGTAGTAACCGTCACTATACATTGGGGAAGTTATTTGAAACTGTAGGCATGAAAACCTTTTTATTGTAGCATCTATCTTCTGTGGTCTCATATTATATAATTGTAAACGTGTATTCATTTTAGTATTATGTGGGTGGCTTCATTGTTGAGCTATATTTTTTGCACTTGGCATATGTTTTTATGTTACGCTTGTCCTTTTTTTGACTGTTATGAATTAGTAAATAAAGCATTAATAAAAATAAAAAAAGTAAAGTCATCGCAGGTTTCATAAAAAAAAAATCGTTAATTTAAGAGTTTAAACGGCATTCAATTAATTGCATCATGCTCACTAACTTAAAGTGATGGTTCGGAGTAATTTACCCTAGGGTCCTTTGCACCATGACCTCGAGCCAAACACCCCCCCAGAAGCTTTTTTCACCTGGGTCTAACATTGGGCGAGTTAGCGTAGAGTAGCGTTAGCCGCTGAATAGCTTAGCGCGGGGCTAATGGACCCACGTTTGTATCTCTTAAATGACCCCACTAATAATGCCCGAAATGATACCAAAGGTCTACACTAGTACATATAGGTTATGTACTCATAAAACGATGGATTGGAAAGTTTGTAAGTACACCAGAAGTTTATGAACACTTGCCTGCTCTCTTCTGCTCTCTGCTGCTGCTGCTACCTGCAGTTAGACTCACAGCAGCAACAACAACAGCAGAGAGCAAAAGCCAGCAGGCAAGTGTTATTTACATAAACTTCTGGTGTACTTAGAAACTTTCCAATCCATCGTTTTATGAGTACAGACCCTAGGGTAAATTACCCTAGGGTAAATTACTCCGAACCATCACTTTAACCGTGACCTCATTTAGAAAATAACTCGCGATTTCGTATTCTGAACATCTGAATTTACCGTTGGACACGCCCAGGCATGAGACGGGAGTTGTCCAGGTTTGCAGCCATACGCTCTTGGAACAACGAGCTATTTAAGCTCTTGTGAATGCGCACAGATTCACAAAATGGATCAAAACGAGCCGAGGACGAAAATACGGCTAGCTGGAAGCACAAAAACCTAAGAGTTTCACTCCAGACCCTGTCGGGTGAGGAAACCTGATTTTTTTATTGACGCTCTGTATATCTTTGCCAAGCGCAAACCAGTACAGAAGGCATCAATAAATTGTTGGGGAGGGGTCATGCCTCTTTTCCCCAATCATTTTGGAGGGTCATAGGAAAATGTATTGCTGGCAAAGGGAGGGTCAAGTCTATTTTGACTAAAGATCCCAAAACTCCTCCAATAAAAAAACGAACAGTCCCTTACGTTTTTTATATTAAATATCACAGTATAGGATATTAGTTTATTAACGTTAGTATATTTTGTAATGTATAGCGATGTAGAGATCTTTTAAAAGACGTGTTATAGTTAAAGGAATACGCCACCGTTTGTTGACATAGGGCTTATCACGGTCTCCCCTAGCTGTAGGTAGGTGGGCCAACGCATTTTTTTCTCAGTGCAAGTAACTAGGTTGTTTTTTTGTCTTTTGTTGGCTCACTTTTACTCCCAACATGCTAACCGGCAACATAGGATTCCATTCACTACGCTAAGCTAACTAGCGGCGGCGCTGCCGGTGTTGCACCGGACCAAAACAATGCATGCACAAAAAATGCATTGGCCCACCTATCTACAGCTAGGGGAGACCGTGATAAGACCTATCTCAACAAACGGTGGCGTATCCCTTTAAAATAAATATACCAACACAAATAGTCATGTATATCTTGTTGTAAGTTTTCCATTTTATGGACATAATGAACAAAAAAAGAAATTCCAATCGTTCGAACCAGTGTTTTTTTTAGAAGGAACATTTGAACATCATTTTTGACCAGTTTTGACAGCTCAAACATCATAAAAGAGACATTCAAAGCTTAATTCGGAAAACCTTAATAAAAGCTTTAAATGTAAAAGAATGACATTCAGTTCTGCCCTATTAAACTACCGTTTACCAAGGTCAAGAGCATTAAAGCCTTTTTGGTAACACTTTACTTTAAGTTTTTTTTTTTTTACATAAGAGTGATATGACACTGTCATGAACACATGACACTCACATGACACTGTCATGACACATGAACCCTAACCATAACCATAACCATAACTTGTCATGACAAAAGCGAATGACACTTACTATCTCGTTATGTCATAAATGTTTATGACTTGTTTATAATGTTTTATGACACGTTCATGACAGTGTCATGTCGCTCTTATGTAGAAAACTTCAAGTAAAGTGTAACCACCTTTTCTTGTCAATCTAAAGCAAATATATCTCTATATCACAGGAAAAAACTTGGGGTCTCAAATTTGGCAGCATCAGTCGAGTTTGACCTGTCTTAAAAGATAGGTACGGGACACGTTCAGGTCTAATATCCATCCATCCATCCATCCATCCATCCATCCATCCATCCATCCATCCATCCATCCATCCATTCATCCATCTTCGTCTGCTTATCCGGGGTTGGGTAGCGGGGGCAGCAGCTCCAGCTCCAGCTGGGGACCCGAAACTTCCCTTACCCGAGCCACATTAACCAGCTCTGACTGGGGGATCCCGAGGCTTTCCCAGGCCAGGTTGGAGATATAATCCCTCCACCTAGTCCTGGGTCTTCCCCAAGGCCTCCTCCCAGCTGGATGTGTCTGGAACACCTCCCTAGGGAGGCGCCCAGGGGGGGCATCCTTACCAGATGCCCCAACCACCTCAACTGGCTCCTTTTCGACACAAAGGAGCAGCGGCTCTACTCCGAGTTCTTCACGAATGACTGAGCTTCTCACCCTATCTCTAAGGGAGACGCCAGCCACCCTCCTACAGAAAGTACTGAAAAGTACTGAAAAGGTCTACATGCAAGTCATCCAAGTTTTTAAAAACTGAAACTATGATCATAAGCTTAACCGTGTAGATTTGAAATGTCCCTTTAAAAGCCCATACCTGGTCATCAGTCTTTCATACGTACCACATAATGATCTGGACCAGTTTCATGGTCGCTTCATTCAGGGCATCAAAAAATTCCAGGAGGATACGGCCCTTTTCGCCCATTTTCCCAATGACGAGGCCAAAAGCAACGCAGAACACAATGAGCCCCAATACGTTGATTCCATCAGAATATGTCCCAACGATTTGATAGTCCTTTGTTATGTTCTGCCAAGAGAGGAAAGACAAAGGGATTTTTTTTCAGCTAACTGAGAGCAGGTCAGGAATCTGATTTGCTCACTCTAAAGATCCATTGATGAGCTGTGCAAATGTTTTCTACAGGATCCCAGCCCAATGACCCATGGCTACTTATGACTCATTATTGGGTCTTCTGATGCTTTGAGATCAGATGGTGGTTGCCAGGTGGAGAAACATGAAATGGAAAGGGCAGCAGATGGATCGACAAGGACAACACTGTTGTTATTTAAAGATCAAAAACCTCAACATGCATGTAAATGGATATCCCCAACAGACACTGGTGAACTCTGGTGCAAGTGTAGCTTTGGCCATGCATCAAAAGCATTAAAGGGGCGCTATGCAGTTTTGGCCATTTCTTCGCTTCGTTTTCTGGCTTTTTGCTGGCAGGTTTCTCTATAGAGCTCCCCCTACAGCTTCGGAGTAGATATTTGGCAGCTCCGATGTTTACTCGTGTCTGACTCCTCCCTCGGTCAGTCTGCCTTTTCCTCTTTCTCTGTTCCTCTGACAATGCTTTCCTAGCTTTCTGCTTCTTTTTACCTTGTTCTTATAGCTAGCCGGTTCCTGAATGGGGGCGTGTGGGCCTACGTGTGCAGTGACGTGAAGCAATTTGTTACATCGCGAGACCTGATATCACGCGATACTTCGTGACGGCTCGCTGGCCCAAAGGGTGGTTTTTCCCGCTCACAGGTGCTAGGGGGAAGCGAGACAACCACCATTCAACCCGTAAAAAAAGTCATATAACCATTCCAATGACTCCGAAGCTGTTGAGTTAAGGTAAATTAATAGTTCCCCTTTAAGGTACTGACTGCTCTAGATGAACAGAGTAGAGTAATGGGCACACCTACCTCTACCACCGACATGATAGTAGTTGTGAGAGGTGGAATTGTGGTGGTGTTGACTGAAACTTTCGGAGGCTCCAGCTCTTTGCGCTTGGTCTTGTACTGGAGTGGAATTGGTCAAATTTCACAACATCAGAGTTACGTTCACACGGCTACATAGTACACACTCACCGGACTGGTGTAGGTTTAAATGACACTTTAAACATGTGTAGAAAGTGAAACATGGACGAATGATGGATGTGCGAAGCCTCTTACTTGCTGAAAACAAGCCTGCACCAGATTTTCGGGGAACATGTTTCTGTCGATGGAAAAAAAAACAAGATTGGGGGTTAATGAATATAATAACGTGTACCGCACTCATTTCCTGACAGATGGGTCATTGCAACAACTCGTTACGGAAGTCAAAATCCAGCAGAGAAGGATTTTCATATTCATAAAGGATGTAAATGTGAGCAAGGTAGCTCAAACACTCAAATGCCTTTCACAGCGCTACCAAGATTTTGTCAATAAAGCGTTGGGGGGGAATTGGATTTTAGTATCATTTATTAGTTACTTGTTATGAATATTCTGTTGAGTCCACTTAGCAGGAAGCTACTAGGCGATCGAAACGCAGCTGTATCTCACATCTTTCATGTCTAATGCAACACGTATGAAGAGGCACTAGGTTCAAGCTTGCTAGCCTTAGATGTTTAGGATTTACCATGACCCTGGCTTAGCATAGCAGTGAAGCGCTCTCTCTTTTATTCTTCACACCACTACTTTTGTCACTTTGAATTTGTATGGCTTAGTGTATCACCAATAATACGTTGGAGGAGAAACAGTCAAAAGACGCAAAGAGATGGAAAGGCATTAGGATTCAGCCAGGAGGAGGCTACTTTATCCCACCTTTGACTGTGGATATTCAGAACAAGTATAACCACGTTGATATGTTGCACAAACAAGTTTGTTTAAAGCATAAAGGCCGAATAAAGGTGACAAATGATTATTGACTGATCACCAGTTAAGTATTTAAATTTTAAATACTATCAGGGACAGACTAAGGGCCCTATTTTAACGATCTCTGCCTGGCGCAGGTGCGTTTAGGGCGTGTCCAAATCCATTTTTGCTAGTTTGACGGCAGAAAAAAGGGTCTGTGTGCCGGGCGCATGGATATAAAGGGTTGTACTTAGTGACTTCATTAATCAGAGGTGTGTTTTGGGAAATCATAAAATCAACCAATCAGAGATCATCTCCCATTCCCTTTAAAAGCCAGGCACGTTTGGACCTTGGAGCATTGCTGTTATGATGGAGGATTTGCTGAGCAGGAAGGAGAGAAGAAATTGAAGTTAAAGTGTGCGAGCAGATTATATCATAATACTATTTCACGTTGTGATATATTTATTTGTAATCTTCTGCATGTGTTTGTGCTGCTGTGCGTCCCTGTGTGTGTAACAAGCATAGTGTTCGCGCGCTGTGCACGAGCCTAGGACCATTTCACTAATGTTCTGTTAAAATAACAATGAAATGCTGCGTTATTGACTTTAGACCAGGTTTTTGTTGGTCAATGGCGCGATCACTTCCCGCTGCCTCAAGATAGCAATACTCCCAGAATGCACCTGAACACACCTCCCTGTAATACCAGCACGCCCGTGGGCCACAGATGAGCACAGGTGCATTTGCGGGCGCTGAACGGGAGACTGACAACTGCCTCAGTCTTAAACTAGCAGAGACAATTGCATCGGGCTTTGCGCTGCGCCGGGTGCGAGATACTGGGCCCACTATGTTGACTATGTTGTCACTTTAGTCTGGATCAACGGAAGTACATTTCCAGGATAAGGCCTGACATCTGGCGATGTCCCTCAACTTCCGCTCTCTGTGTAGTGTGTTCCAACTCTCTTTGCTTCAACAAACAACAAACTAGCAAGCTACACACTGAAAATTTCAAGTTTAGAAAAAAGATTTGGATCATGCAACAAGGCAGTCCTGCTTGGCTTTTTCTGGGAATGATTTCCAATGAATATATTTACGACATTATCTCTCTAACTGAGGCGTTTTGGGAGCGATTAGTGGGATTGCTAATGAAGTTGTTTAAATAGCACAAGTTACGGTATTGTGTGAACAGTTAACTTCATTTAATATTGTATGTGGCATTTTCTATTGCTACACATTTCTGTCTATCTGCGTAGGAGCGGTTTAATTTTCCTATCCCAGAATGTATGTAGCCAGACCTTCCTCCACAGCGCTGTGGAGATAGAGCTGGAAATGCGAGAGTATACTGTAAAAAAGTACAGACCCATTTAGTTATGTCCACTTATTTCTTATTTTTAACTGAACAAGCTTATACAAGTTTTGGATTTTGAACTCAACTTTATGAGTTTTTGAAGGTTAAACTTGCATGTATTCATTGGGTCGACTATTTAAATTTTTTATCAGATATGTATGTGTTGATTGAACTTGGGTATGTAAGTTATCAGTTGAAAAAAAAAGTGTGTGTGTTGCAACAAAAAAGAGTTGCCTTTCGAGTTTAACGAGTCTTCACGGCATAGTTAAAGCATGGACACAATAAATTAATTATACACCGCAGATAGGTGATGTAGCCTATGCAAATTTCTACTAAAATATAACACGTGTTGTGGCAAACAAGAATGCACTGGTGGGAGAAGGGAGTACCTGTCAAAGGCTTGTGAATTGTGAATTTGGCATTTCACTCTTCTCAAATTGAAATGTACTTGAAAAGTACTTCTCAAAAGTCAAACGTTTAGCTCCACCCACATTTAGCCCAACCCCAATCTACGTACTGCAGTCAGGTGCAATTGGTTCATTGGTTGGTCAATTCCCATGATGCAAGGCGGTAAATAGAGTTGTGTTAAAATTTGCTGAAAAGTTTGCAGTTTGTTCGAAATACAAATGTAACTATGAATTCCGTTTATTAAACGTGTGCTTAGAATGTAGTGTTTTGTTGCCTGGTAATTGTCATTGTTGTGCTGGTTTACATTTGTAACCATGAGTTAAGTGACTGTTATGTTTGATAAGAAGAGCTGGAGTATTATGGTGTAAAACGTTGAGCATTAATAGGCTTCCTTCAGCTGTTAATCTGGGGTGTGTCACTTCACTAGCCCAAGTGATGCAAGATCAGTGGCTTTAGAGGGACCCCTATTTCACACGGGGCTCTGGGGTGGCTGCCCTCAAGCACCCGCACTATCTCTATTATAAATGTGGTTATGTTATTTTAACTTTAAACTGTGAGCTGTAATAAAGCAGAAAAGTATGTCTGTTATACTAGGCAAGGAAGGTTTCTTGCATTATTAAAGAAAGTAAGTTATTTGTTTTAACTTAAAGTATGAAGTTAAACCAAGTAATAAAAAGTTAAAGCAACTAAAATAACAACTTTAACAAAACTAGAACACTGTAGTTACATCAACCTCATTAACTTTAATTTCTAAGTTGAAACAAAAGCAGTCTTCAAGTTGAGTGAACTTCGATTTTCAAGGCAGCAGGTGAACTTGCATTTCCAAGTTAAACTACCATGAAATGTATTACAGTGTGTGATCTTTTAGTAAAAACATTAGTCTGCTTAAGTTGAAAGTATAAGTTCAATTGCTGCTTTAAAAACATGAGTACACCTAACTTGAAAAGACAATTGGTATGAATACAGTTAGTTGAAATGGTGTAAAATTGTATGTTTGTTTAACAAAAGGAAGCCAGTTTCCTTGAATATACAATGTAAAATAGATGGTTGTTTTAACTCACAGTATCAAGTTCTAACAATAAATTATTATTAATTAAACATCTTCTCTAACTTACCTTCGTGAGTTGAAATAGCATACAATTGTATTTTTGCTTGACAAGAGGAAGCAAGTTTCCTTGAGTGGACAATGTAGTATTGATAGTTGTTTTAAATCACAGTATCAAGTTCAAACAATAAATGATCATTAATTAAACATATTCTATAATCTAACTTTGTGGATTGAAACAACACTATTCTTAATGTTGGCTTTACTCACATTTTTAAGGCAGCAATTGAACTTACATTTTTAAGTAGAACCACCCTGATAATTTTTACAGTATACTGACACTTTAATGAATGAGTGGATACTTCATGGTTATGAGACATTTGTATCAAATAGGTCAATAGGTCAATAGGTCACCTGACGAGGTCCAAGAGTGTGTCAACTGTTGTGACGTTGGGCGTGGTCCCTGCTCTGTCAATGTGGTCAGCTGTCTGAGAGACGCCCGGTTTGATAGTCATCACCAAAATAATCCCTGCAAAAGGACGACAGCACTCAGTATGCTGTGATGACAACTTGACTCATTAAATAGGTTTCATTTCAACCACCACTTTTACATTACACCATCTGAGTGACTTAACTGAAATAAACAGAGAACTAGAGAACTGAAGAAAATAATCAACTCACCAAGAATAACCGCAATGATGGTTGTTGAGAAATAATAAATAACAGCTCGCAGGCCTATCTTTCCCGAAACCTCGGAGTCCAGGGCTGCAACACCTGTGGACAAAAAGCACAAGATTAGAGAAGTCTCAACTTATCAAGCTCTGACTTAAAGGTGCTCTAAGCGATGTCGGGTGACGTCATTTCTTGTTGACGTTCAAAGTATTGTCAAACAAAATGGAGGCTAGCTTGCCCCTCCCTCCTCCTCATCCCGTCCCCTCCCCCTCCCTTCCGCGCAATAACCCCCCCAACCCCCACCCCCAAATCATTTTCGTCGGTTATTGGCTGGAACACTGTTTGTTATGTTTCGTGGTGCAGGTTGGCGCACTTTGTTGTTGATGGCGTTTGTGGAGCCTGGGCTGTCTACAGAGACCGTGTTTTTTTACAGTGTGGGCAAAAAACCCCCCCCCAGTTTTTGGAAATTTTTTTTTTGTTTTTTTCCCAAAAAAAAACCCCCCACAAATAAAAGTTTTTTTTTTTGTTTTCACAAAAAACACACAAAAAAAAAGAATAATTTTTTTTTTTTTGGGGAGAAAAAAAAACAACAAAAAAAAAAAAGTTTTTTTTTTTTTTTGGGGAGAAAAAAAAAACAAACAAAAAAAAAAATTTTTTTTTTTTTTTGAAAGAAAGCACAAAAAAAGAAAAAAAAATTTTTTTTTTTGTTTTTTGAAGGGAAAGAAAAAAAAAAAAAAGAGAGGGTTTGTTTTTTGGGGGGGTGGGGTTCAGGGGACAGACAGCTAGCGGATAGTGAGGAGATATTTTTACAGTGTGTTCAGGAGACAGGCAGCTAGCAGATAGTGAGGAGATATTTTTTACAGTGTGTTCAGGGGACAGGCAACTAGCAGATAGTGAGGAGATATTTTTTACAGTGTGTTCAGGGGACAGGCAGCTAGCAGATAGTGAGGAGATGTTTTTTACAGTGTGTTCAGGGGACAGGCAACTAGCAGATAGTGAGGAGATATTTTTTACAGTGTGTTCAGGGGACAGGCAACTAGCAGATAGTGAGGAGATGTTTTTTACAGTGTGTTCAGGAGACAGGCAACTAGCAGATAGTGAGGAGATGTTTTCTACAGTGTGTTCAGGAGACAGGCAGCTAGCAGATAGTGAGGAGATGTTTTTTACAGTGTGTTCAGGGGACAGACAGCTAGCAGATAGTGAGGAGATGTTTTTTACAGTGTGTTCAGGGGACAGACAGCTAGCAGATAGTGAGGAGATGTTTTTTACAGTGTGTTCAGGGGACAGACAGCTAGCAGATAGTGAGGAGATGTTTTTTACAGTGTGTTCAGGGGACAGACAGCTAGCAGATAGTGAGGAGATGTTTTTTACAGTGTGTTCAGGAGACAGACAGCTAGCAGATAGTGAGGAGATATTTTTTACAGTGTGTTCAGGGGACAGGCAACTAGCAGATAGTGAGGAGATGTTTTTTACAGTGTGTTCAGGGGACAGACAGCTAGCAGATAGTGAGGAAATATTTTTTACAGTGTGTTCAGGGGACAGGCAGCTAGCAGATAGTGAGGAGATATTTTTTACAGTGTGTTCAGGGGACTGGCAACTAGCAGATAGTGAGGAGATGTTTTTTACAGTGTGTTCAGGAGACAGACAGCTAGCAGATAGTGAGGAGATGTTTTTTACAGTGTGTTCAGGAGACAGACAGCTAGCAGATAGTGAGAAGATGTTTTTTACAGTGTATTCAGGAGACAGACAGCTAGCAGATAGTGAGGAGATGTTTGCTGTATGTGACAAAAAATGTTGTAGCCTAAAAATCGCTTAGAGCACCTTCACAATTTTTACATTAATAATTGATCTCGTTAAAAACTTTACAGATTGGGCTTTTGACACCTCAGCCATCAACCATGGCATAGTCAGGTGATGAGAACAGCGACACATCATTCGAGCATCAAGGTAATGTGGTAGTAGGCCAGTAGGCTTATCATAAAAGTTTCTAAATAAAAGTAACACATTTTTTTAAATATGGTTAACCTGGTGTTTTTATTTTGTAATGAAATACCCAAATGATGTAGTTGAAATGTATATGGATTATACAAATATAATGAGCTGGGTCTGCTGTCTAAGTAGAAAAGTCCTTGTTCCTTCAGGATGAATGAATAACCGGTTTAGTTAAAAAATGATGATAGTTTTTTTGAATCCGACAACTGAAAACTTCTGAACAATGCAAGATTTGCATACCAGCTTTTCTTTAGAGCTACCAACGAACCTTACAATCGTCTTCATCTGATTGGGTGAGCAAACTTCATCCCATGACTCACAAGTACTGAATAATAAATACTAAATGAGTTCAGCAGAGACAATATGTGGATGAAGACTGAGATGCTGATGAAAGATTAAAAAAAAGAGAATTGTGGGGCATTTAAAGCTTCTATTTGAGAGCAGACAGTGGAGAGATGCCAGGAAACGAGGGAAGATAGATGTTAGGAATGACACGCAACAAATGTTGCTTGCTGGACGTTAATGTCACGGCCAGCACCTTGACCCCTAATAATCAGGCGGTCCCTGTCAGGAGGAATACAACTCAACCTAGAAACTATAGAATCAATATATGATTTGATCATAAACATGGGAGAAATGAAATACACCAATTTTAGAAATATTTGTAGTCTTCACAACCATTCCATGTACTGTAACAATAACCAATACAGCTTGAATTAAAGTCAAAGCTGAATAGGTGGGTTTACACGTCCATCTACATTATCTGTGAGCATTCTCACTCCTCTGCATGCTTGTTTTAGCAGAAAAATAAGGGCTCCAAGCCTGATCCCTATAACTACAACAGGCCTCCATATGTTTCTGAGGAAGTTATGGCACACCGTGAGTGAGGTGCGCAGGTGGGGAAAACTCTGGGGAAGTGCAGGTGGAAAAAGCAAATCCTCATACTCATCAACAACCAATTCAGGAACTGTTTATCATGGATAAACGATGTAAAAAAAAAGAAGAAGCTCAACACAATCACAGTTATGTTTCGTAAGCAAGATCGATCTAAAGCTTCGTTGAAATATTCAATTAAATTCAAGTAACTGCTTCAATTTGCAACTTTAAAAGGTAAGTTTTTGGACCTGGACCCTATTTTCCAATGTTTTTGTGTCTAAGTGACTGAACAACAATCTTTGACATTGGTTCAGTATTAAGCCAGACCACTGCAACAAGCTACAATGTTAAGTTATTGGCCAATTGCGCACCTTCCATTTACATCCACTAAAAGCGCTGTTTTGACACTGACAAACACCACTGACCTACAGAGGGACCACCCGACTCCATTTCAATAAACAGTAATTTTATCATCATAAAACACACTTCATTCAAAGTCAACAGAAACAAAATAAAACTATGAAAAGCCGTCTTGGTTCATCTTTCCACTGTTACAACAATCACCACTCTGGTTTGGTTGAAATAAACCCTTAATTCACCTATTTACGTATGGACATCTGCAGGCTCTATACACTCCAAAATTACGGATTATTTAAAGGAAGTCTAGTGGGTTTGGTGATAGCGATTTCAGAGCTGTTTCTGGTTAATAAACTGCTTCTACAATAGCCTAGCCTGGTTAAACCCTGACGAACTTCCGGCAAATTTGAGATTTGCTCTGCAAGTCCGTCCGGCCAACAACCCATTCAAGCCCATTTCCAATTTTTCCAAATCGAGGCACCAATCACAACCGTTGAGGCGGGCTTTACACGATGACGATAGCGCAGCGACGGCGAGCAGCTTCTTGTTTACATTCATGCTGCTACGTCACCCGGATCGTTGGTCTGATTGGTTGAAGGACTCTCCAATTGCACCCAGAGGCATTTGAGCGGCGTCCGTTGGTGACGCACACCCCTTTGGAAATGGGCTGTGAAATTAAACTTCCACAGACCCACTCTCAGTTACAACTGAGAAGGGTCTGGTATCAACCAGGCATACAATAGCCCTAACAAATTTCAGAGGGAAGCCTCTATATGCTGTTGTGGATGTTCAATATATTTGCTTGTTTACGCCAACCACCAAGGCAAATTCCTCGTAAGTACTTACTTGGCAATAATCCTTTTCCTGATTCTGATAGGGTGAAGGGTACATCTCATTAGTATCAGCTACATGCTGCATTAGTCTGCAGCTACATTCTTTTCTCTTTATCTTTCACAATTATTTTATTTTGAAGTCATCGCTAAATAAGTTCAGCCATGCACACTTTCTCTTGGCCTCTGTGGCTGAGTACAAGATTTATGTCAAATTTGAAGTAAATTTTAAATATGTTCACTTGATCATAAAAGCATGGAATTCCGTATACTACAGTTTGAGGTGCTGAACATTTTCAGAAATGGAGCCATCGCAAAAGCGCCTCGTAGCAGCCGTGGCGACCATTTTACTTTCCAGTCACTGTATGGGGCGGCTGTGACTCTGGTGGTACAGTACCATTCGGAAGGTTGGTTGTTCGATTCCTGGACCTCCTCCCCCATGTCAAAGTGCCCTTGAGGAAAGGGCCCTGAATTGCTCCCGATACTGTGCCATCGGTGTGTGAATCTTTATCTGATTAGCAGGTGGCACCTTGTATGGCATCCTCAGCCCCAGTGTATGAATGTGTGTGAATAGTGCCTGTACTATGTGAAAGCGCTTTGAGTGTACCAAATTTCATGTTTTTATGAAAAAGTGAACATCATTTTCACATATCACCTGGACTATTACTATTATCAGTTCATCTTTAACCTTGTGCATATCAACTTAATTCACAGTTTTCACTGGTATCTTATAATGCACTTTTGTTTCTGTTATCACAATTCATCACTTTTACCAAGCGTACAAGCAAAAATATATTCACGTCACCTGTTATCATGCTTGAGATGATGAGCGGGAGAATGACAAGCTTCAGCATCCGCATGAGGATCTCTCCCGGGAAGCCAAAATACTGCTTGTCCAGATGGGAGAGGGAGGCATACTCTCTGACCACGACGCCCAAACTGATCCCTGATCAGAAGAAAGACACATATATTATACGTGGGTCAAGCAGGAAAAGACAAGCACAATGCAAACCTTAAAATTGGAATCATGTGGCTTAAATAAATCCAGAATTTTCTCTGCAACTGTCACTGTCACATTATTTCACAGGTCAGTGAGGTTTCATCCCTACAGAATTCATGAGGCACAACACACGCTCTAAACTTCACAGGTCCCACTCAGTGGTTTCAGTAATGCACTCCAAGCCTCCTTCTGCGTTATCACACGTAACAGAGCTCCATTAAAGATGCTTGTAAAACAGTGCGCTTACACAGCAAACTGTACGCTGATGGCCTGACTACACTGAGCCATCAAAACAGGACCTATACCTGATGGAACTGCCTTGGAACTCAATCTTTTACATTTAGCAAGCTACAGATTCAAGCCAACCAGCAGCAGCAGCAGCAGTTTGGACCTGCAGTGAAGACGTTTCAATGCTGCCACCTACAGGCAACGACAGTTTTAATACTAACATGTTAACACTTATGCCACCTGCAGGCAATGAGTGTTACAGCTGCAGCTGTTTTCTTTGAGTGTGTATGTTTTGTTCGTAAAGACCTGACCATAATCAAATTACCAAAACTTAATGACATGAACCGCGATAGAGACAGGGCGCATCACGTCATAACCTGAAAGCCACGCCCACCGTGGGGGAAGAACTCTCTGCCCTTCATTGACTTGTAATGCTGGAAGGGGCCTCCCTTTCAATTTCATCTGCTAGCAATGAAACGAATAACCCAGAAGTTGTTATAAGCTGCCGATCCAAAAAACTGAGCTTTTATGAAGACAGAAGTGGAAACAGATGTGAGGAATCAGCAGGGAGAATGGGAAGACTGTGGGATCCTGACACTAAGCTAACTAAACGATATGTCCGACATCAACTAACCACTAACTACTACTAACTAACCACTAACTTACAAAACAGATATATTTTTAATACTTAGCCAATGATTAGATGTAGCATTAAAATATCCATCCACATTATATTAGTCTTAGTCAGGAAGTTGTGATTGCTTATTTGCAGTGTGTTCACAGGTAACCTGACGCGCCAGATGTTTTTTTTACACAGAACCGGGGAGATTTTTTTTCTGTGTGATCCCACGTTTCTCGCGTGACTTTGTGATTATTGCGACAATCCAGTTGCCTTGCAAGGTAAAGTTCCTGGTGCACCTCGTAATACTTTCTGTAGCAGTTGCTTTCATAAAAACACAAAGGCATCTGCCCGGGTCTGATTTTTCCTGCGCAGTCACAGAATGATTTGCGGCAGGTAGACGGCACTACAGTCACACATTTGTAACACCGAAAAGCCTGTGTTAGTATATGCCAGGAGCCAGGTAAAAGGTAGCAGGAGATTTTCAATTACTAATTTGCAATTAGCCATACATTTTTCGTAAAAAGGCCCATGTTTGAGCTTTATATATTAGATTTCTCGCGTAAAAAAGTTTAGTAACGAAACATTGCAGTGTTTGAAATATGAGACGTGCTGTCTTGTCTCCAACGTACGTGTATGTCAACCAATCAGCGCGCAGCTCATCTAAATATTCATGAGCATATTTGGAAGAAAAGCTCTCGTTCCAAATAGGGCCAAAACACAGGGATATACACTAGCAACCGGGCCAGTTTCAGCCCAACCAATGTTACATACCCCATTAAGAGACCATAACCCTTGTGTTGTCTTCTCGTGGACATGAACTTGTTGGCCATTTCGGGTCAAAATTGAAAATGAACTTTTTTGTCAATTAAACTAATTTATATGAAATTATACCTCATTTGTTTCTTTAAAAAATGTATACATTATGAATTATTATGACTAATAGTTAAGATCAGAGAATTTTGAGTGGATCACAGACTGCTATATGTCAAAGTTTAGTCTGGATACTGTTTTGAAGCCATTTAAACATTTTAAACATCCAAAACTCAATGGAAGTAATCATTAATTTTACCTGCGAAGGATGTTGTATGGGTTCCATACCATACAATGTGCATCCATGTTATTTTTGGGCCATTTGGTTGAAAGAAACCCATATTTCACATGTAAACAACTTTAAAAATGGGTCAAAATTGACCCAAGGACAACACAAGGGTTAAGGAACAGTGTGAAATACCCTATACAGTCCTTCCAGAAAAATGCGAAGTTTTTTTGTGATTGTTGCGGGCACAAATCCTCGATTATGCGGCACGTTTTCTTAAAAAATGCGATGGAATATGCAGGATATTTATGCAATTTTATGCGATGAAATTGCAGGAACTTGCAAAAACTGCGGTTTGATGAAAAAGAGAAAAAAAGTGATTCCCCCAACACCCTGCTTTTTGATGATGTTCACGTCGCGTAATTACGTCACTTCATAACAATCCCATGGCAACAGGGGGAAGTAAACACAACATTTTTCAACTTTCTGCTAAGATATATGTGACTTTTTTGCAACGAAAATGCGGGGATTATGAAATCATGCAAGCCCCGCATATTTTGCGCGGAAATCGGCAATTTATGCGGCGAAAGTGCGGCGTATTTGAAAAAATGCGGCCCCCACATAAATATGCGGACTTTGGCTGATTATGCATTGAATTATGCAAACGCATAATCACGTTTTTCTGGAGGGACTGCCTATATAACCATTCTATCACCACTTTAAGACAGCAGGTTTGGTAAAAACACTACCGCTTTTGTCCAAAGGGGCCACTAGAATCAACACAAACTGAAAGTTACACATAGACACTTTAAGTAAAGTCACATAATTCATATATCGATTTCAGAAAGCCACATTTTTTTTTTTTATAAAGAAGAACAGGTGATTTACAGAGCAGATCTATAGATTAAATACACCGGCACAAACAGGAAATTACTTATCTCGTAAAAGTAACAAGTTAATTGGGCAGAGTATAACATTTAAGTTATTTACTTTCTCATTGAGAGTGCCTGCTTCAGCCTAGCTTAGCATAAAGACTGGAAGCAGGAGGAAAGAGCTAGCCTGACTCCGTCTAAAGTTCAAAAATACATTAAGACCTCTTAAAGCTCAGTAATCAAGACACTGAAAAAACAGAAATGTAAAACTGACACACTTCCACACCCAAATTCCTTAATCTATTGTGTAATTACATGAAGTCACAGTGACTGGATCATTTGTTATCGTATTAGTTTGTCTCTTGTATTGTTTTGTCTGTATTTTCTTGTCGAGTTTTGAGTCTTGTGTTTTTAATATCCATTGTTGAATCTATGCTTGCCTTGTACTGTCTCTTATGTATTTGTTGTTGAATTTTATGTATTTTAAAGGCCCATCTAGGGACAGGGATTAGAAATTAGCCTAGGCTATAAATGCCGTGGTGTGGCATTGGTTTATGCTACATACCTGTCCCTTTAGAAATAGGTGTTAAAATAAAGAAATAATAATGGGCATTACAACAGGACTTCAGTCATGCATGAATCCATCATGAGTCATGCGGTGGTTAAGCATTTCTTAAGTATATGATTCCTACCCTTATAAAAAAGTGTTACCAAGTAAAGGATGTGTTAATCAGTGAGCTTAGAAGGTGTTGACATTTGTATGTTTGAACCATAGACTGTCAAAATAAGGTTTGAACTTTAAACAGAGCCAGGCTAGCTGTTTCCCACTGCTTCCAGTCTTTATGCTAAACTGGCTTATGAATGAATGCAATTTTTAAACGGCTTAGGGCATAATCTACTTTTAATTTCACTTGTTAGACTTCAGACGTCACTACGTCTACTTAGTTTACGGTGTCTGAACACATGCTGCTTAGATTCTCTGCTATACTGCTGCTGCTGCCTCATACACATATCTATTTATTAGTAGTTCTGTTTTAATGCATAGGCTATATTGAAGGAACTGACAGATTGCATTTCATTGAAATTGTATTTTTTTATGATTACAAGTGACAAATAAATAAATGGAGTGATCAATCGATTGATTGATTGATTGATGGGGCGATCCTCACAGAGCCACAATCAGCTGTCACTTCAGTCTGGTCACGTCCAGACACTGCTCTCTGCCTCTGGAGGACAGAGGCTGTGTCTCCTGCAACCTCACTCCATTCTCTCATGAAAGATAATCATGGATTCACATCATGATTATCCTTAACACACATTAAGCATTTACTGTTTGCTGTTTAGTTTAAGCAGTGACCAGCTACTGCAAAAGAGGTAGATTTATGTCAACAGTGACAGCAGCTGAAAGCAAGACTGAATCCTAAAGCAAATTATTTATGGTTATGGACACATAAACAGAAATGCAGATGAAAGCGTCTCATTCCCTCAGCATGTACAGTACACGAGCAGGCATGTAGGGGCTTCACGTACCGAGCAGCACTGATATAACCGTGGCAATCAGAAGCCAGTTCCTCTTCAGCAAGCCTTTCAAATTCACGCCTCGTCGTTCTTTGTTACCCATCATGTCCGTGGTGTTGTTGATTTTTTTCCAACCCCCAAAAAAAGGAGAAATCACAATGGCCCCCTGTGGAGACACAACAGACGCTCGGTCAGGATGTCAGGTGCAGACGACGCAGAGACGAGGATGGAGAAGCCGTGTTGCTACAGCAAAGGATGCAGCCGTCAGACGCTGCTTCTGGCCAGCCAGCGATGGTGTGAGGCAGCGAGCGAGTGTGTGTGTGTGTGTGTGTGTGTGTGTGTGTGTGTGTGTGTGTGTGTGTGTGTGTGTGTGTGCTGGAGAGAGAGAGAGAGAGAGATAGAGAGAGAGAGCAAGAGAGAGGGAGGGAGACGTTCTCCTTCTCCCTCTGCCACCCTTCCCCCACACACTGTGTCTCTGACATTTTCTTTTGTAAGTGACACCGGTCTGTGTTGTAAGTAGAGAGGAATTAGGAATTATAGGAAACTTCCCCATTTGGAAACAAATGTAATCTAAAGTGCTCACATTGTGCTCATTTTCAGGTTCATAATTGTATTTAGAAGTTATATCAGAATAGGTTTACATGGTTTAGTTTTCAAATAACACCATATTTTTGTTGTACTGCACATTGCTGCAGCTCCTCTTTTCTCCCTGTGTGTTGAGCTCTCTGTTTTAGCTACATAGTGAGACATCTCACTTCTGTTCCATCTTTGTTGGGAGTTGCACATGCTCAGTACCTAGGTAAGGACTACTAGCCAGTCAGAAGCAGAGTATGAGGGCGTGCCCTGACAGTACCTAGGTAAGGACTACTAGCCAGTCAGAAGCAGAGTATGAGGGCGTGCCCTGACAGTACCTAGGTAAGGACTACTAGCCAGTCAGAAGCAGAATATGAGGGCGTGCCCTGACAGTACCTAGGTAAGGACTACTAGCCAGTCAGAAGCAGAATATGAGGGCGTGCCCTGACAGTACCTAGGTAAGGACTACTAGCCAGTCAGAAGCAGAGTATGAGGGCGTGTCCTGACAGTACCTAGGTAAGGACTACTGGCCAGTCAGAAGCAGAGTATGAGGGCGTGCCATGCTAGCAGCTAGGCGAGCATTATAACGTGTGTTCCAAAGTGACCACGTCTGTCTCTGAAGTAAAGGCTGGACTACAACAGAGCTGTTTGGAGCAGTTGGTGAACAGGGTTTTCTGTTGGAGATGGTAAGTCCCTTTGGGGTAAACTTTGGGCTTTTTCACTTTGTAAATCTATAACGTGCACAAAAAAGATATATAAACAAAAAAAAAAGGGAAAAAGGCAAAAAGCATAATATGAGCACTTTAAAGGATGTTTCCAAGATGTTCTATGATCTATAGCTGACATCAACCCAGAGCAGTTCCACAAGCTAAAAATAATGTCTCGGTCTGGATTCCAAATGGATTCTGTCTACTGTACTGTTATGTCTGTACAAATACAAATTGATTGAACTGAATCAGAAGAAAAATCTCTGCATATTTCATCCCTCCAATGTGAAAGATGTATTTGAGTTCTGAGTTTAAAGTCAGAAGTCTGAGAATAAAGTCAGAGCTCTCACTTTACTCTCATAATTGTGTATTTAAATACATATTTCACATTTGGCCCTAATCCTCAACAAGTCCTCCAAACCATACAACGATATTGGTTGTATTGGTTGTGTATTCCTACCTGCTTATACCTGCACAGGAGCGTTTCATAAATTAGCGCCCCGAAAGGTGGCAGGAAATACATCCTCATATCTTAGAGAAGGTAACGGTCGGGGTTAATGTTCTGAAACGGTCGCAGTTTGGTTAGGTTTAGGCACCAAGACAAATGAGTTAAGTTTAGAAAAATATCGTGGTTTAAGTTCACATCAGACGCTACTCCACTTCAGGTGAGGTTAAGCATGTGATGCAGAACGTGTCATACTGTAGCTCTGTATGTTCTGTAAAGTAAAGTAAAAAAAAAATTGCTGTTTACTCTTTTTAATCAAACGGGACATGTACCCTAGTACTGTATTTGTTTGACCTATCCACCACCCCAACCTTACACCAAAATCTGGCGCTCTTATACTTCCTCACCTTACTTCCTGCTTTGCCCCTGTCATAACTACTACGGCCACTAGAGGGCACCGTCACTCGAAACGTAATATAAGCTGCAATTGCTGCTTAAACAAACAACCCATGTGGCCGTTTTTCGGGGAAGGACAGTCTCCAAACACAACAACATTACTCTCACTACAGATTTTTAGGTCTTCATTTTATCCTGGGCAAAGACAAAAGATATACTCTGGCCCCTATACTGAAAAAGGGTTACTATATTATTGTATTACATAATAATAATAATATTAAGATAACGGTAACTTAATTTCTATGTTTGTTGCAACGTAGAAGTAGTACAATACAACTCAAGAAACTTAAAGGTCCCATGACATGGTGCTCTTTGGATGCTTTTATATAGGCCTTAGTGGTTCCCTAATACTGTATCTGAAGTCTCTTTTATATAGGCCTTAGTGGTCCCCTAATACTGTATCTGAAGTCTCTTTTATATAGACCTTAGTGGTCCCCTAATACTGTATCTGAAGTCTCTTTTATATAGACCTTAGTGGTCCCCTAATACTGTATCTGAAATCTCTTTTATATAGACCTTAGTGGTCCCCTAATACTGTATCTGAAGTCTCTTTTATATAGACCTTAGTGGTCCCCTAATACTGTATCTGAAGTCTCTTTTATATAGACCTTAGTGGTCCCCTAATATTGTATCTGAAGTCTCTTTTATATAGACCTTAGTGGTCCCCTAATACTGTATCTGAAGTCTCTTTTATATAGACCTTAGTGGTCCCCTAATACTGTATCTGAAGTCTCTTTTATATAGACCTTAGTGGTCCCCTAATACTGTATCTGAAGTCTCTTTTATATAGGCCTTAGTGGTCCCCTAATAGTGTATCTGAAGTCTCTTTCCCCAAATTCAGCCTTGGTGCAGAATTACAGCCACTAGAGCCAGTCCCACAATGAGCTTTCCTTAGGATGTGCCATTTCTGTGTCTGTAGCTATTGAGGAGGAGAGAGGGGGGGGCAAGGTGGAGGGTGGGGGTGTGGCCTTGACCAACTGCCAGTTTGCTCATTTGAAAGCCATGATGTCTCTCTCTCTCATGGGGGGGCCAAATTCTCTGGGCGGGCAAAGCAGAGAAAGGGGAGGTAACCTTGCTCCTTATGACCTCATAAGGAGAAGATTCCTGATTGGTCCATCTGAGCTTTCATTTTCTCAAAGGCAGAGCAGGATACCCAGGGCTCGGTTTACACCTATCACCATTTCTAGCCAATGGGGGACCATAGGCAGGCAGGGGGAACTCATATTAATGTTAGAAAACCTCATAAAGTGAAATTTTACTATACTTTATTTAGAAAGAAAGGTGTCCCTATATTCAAACTGAAAACACAAAAAAAATGCTGTTATGAGCACACTGCACCAACATCCTAGCAACTTAGTTGCATGGCAATACAGTAATGAATCTTGAAAACTTGTACTTTGTACATGCATTGTAAAATTGTGTAACATTGTAATATGTGTAGATAAAAATAAACTTTTACTTCCCGGCTTTTGTGAGAGTCCTCCCCATGTTGGGCCCCTGGGTGCTTGGTTATCCTCTCACTACAACACCTCTGCTTACAGGTATCTCCTTATACATCTGTTATGTGACTAAGCTGCCATCTACTGTACCACCTTGGGACTAGTTGGTTGGACAAATAACCTCAAGTCAAGGTCTACTTTATATCTTTTTGTGAGCTTTCAACCCAACCCTATTTTTTGATAGTATTGGACAACTATGCAACATCTGAAATACTTTCAATGACAATGTTTAAAAATCAAATTCTATAATATCTGCATAACATGGCTAAATCATCAAGATAAATAGAAAAATGCATATGGAGCCGGAGTGTGCAACAATAATTTCTTATTTTCAAGTCTACTCCCAGGGGTCAGCACCTCAGGATATGCCTTGGCGTGTGTTACTTTTCTATAATATATAAAGTTAGACGACTAAAACAGGTTAGGCAAAGTTTGTGGTTACCATTACAGTAACTGCATTGCAAGCATTAAAGGTGCAGTAGGTAAGCCTTATAAAACTAACTCTGTCATATTTGCTGAAACTGACCTTATGTTCCAGTAGAACTACATGAAGCAGGTCATTTAAAAAGAAATCCAGCTCCCCTTGCACCCCCTACAGCCTGTAGTGCGATTTGCAAAAATCCACAGCTCACTGTTCAGATGCACCAATCAGGGCCAGGGGGGGTGTCTAACTGCGTGTCAATCACTGCTCAGGCACACGCATTCATTCTCCCTTGTGGGGGGGAGGGGCTTAAGAGACTGTTTTGGGCTTTAACGGAAAGGGGAGAGGGACTGAGAAGTTGTCGATGTTCAAATTTTTTGGATAAGTCCTGGATCTTTGCAATCCAACCTACAGCACCTTTAATTATCACCATCAGCCTGGGAATCATATCATTTGGACAAAATTATGAGGGATGGTGCTGGGCTGTTAAACGCATTTCACAATCTTCTTTCAGAGATGGGGGGATGGTAACCTCTGTCTCAGTTCAAAGATGGCATCAGATGTGAATGTCCTCCTTGATCTTCCTCTTATCGTCCACTGACTCCTGGTCGATGACCTTTGAACTCTCCATAGTGGATGCTGTGAGTAGACTGGTGTTCACAGATAACTTGTTAATGTGACCAAAGATGTGACCAAAGTTCAAGACTGGTGACTGCAAATTGAGCCAGTTCTAGTCTCTGATGCAGTTGAAAGCTTATACTGTTAAAATAATGGACGAAGTTTCCAGGTCTGAGAAGTGAAGCTGAAGTGCCTTAAAGCTGCATTCTATCTCATTTCCAGCACTTGTTGCAAAAGTCTATGAGAAAATGTCCCTACTTCTCACTTGATTTATTAAGTCAATAAACATTTTCCTTTTTTAACCCTAATCATCATCAAAGTTAAAGGGGTGATAGAATGATTATATAGGGTATTTTACACTGTTCCTTAAGGTCTCCTAATGGGGTATGTAACATTGGTTGGGCTGAAAATTGCCCGAATGCTATTTTATTAGGCCCTTAACTACCCTGTGAATATGGCTCTATTTGGAACAAGAGCTTTTCTTCCAAATATGGTATGCTCATGAATATTTAGAATGAGCTGCGCACTTATTGGTTTGAGCAAAATACATAGAAACACATGGGAGACTCGACAGCAGGTCTCATATTTCAGGCACTGCAAAGTTATACATTGTTTGTCGGGCTATTTCGTTATTAAATTCACTTCTGAGACTTTTTTAAGCGAGAAATCAACTATATAAAGCTCAAATATGGGCCGTTTTACGAAAATTGATGGCTAATTGCAAATTTGGTAAGACTGTGTGTCGGAGTTCAGCTCCGGTGCTGCCTGTGTTGCTGCCTCGCCGCCCGGCCTGCCCTCCTTCACAGACCCCGGCCTGCTATGAGGGACTTGGAGCTCCGTCACGGCTGGCAGCCCACAGCAGTCCATACCCGCGCAAAGGCACCGTTTTTTGGGCTAATGGCCTACCAAACGCCGCTGCCCTGACAGAGCTCCAGGGCCTGCAGCTCCCCTCTTCCTGCTAGCTAAATGGCCTATGTGTGAGAGTGAGAGTGAGAGCGCGGTCAGCGAGCTTGTTACACCAGCAATCTCTTACCACATGTTACACACATGTCACGCCACTTATACAACATCTACCTAAAGGTCTTATAAAGCTAACAACGGTGTCCGATTTCAAGTTAATGAATATTTATGAAGATTAGGGGTTTCGTTAGCTGCGACTGTCCCTTCAATCCTAGCTATGTGTAGCTACAAATCACGGATAGTTAGCTTCATTTTCGGTCGTAATTCAAGTAGATTTACAGTTTGAATTTCGTCACGCCACTTATACAACATCTACCTAAATGTCTTATAAAGCTAACAACGGTGTCTGATTTCAAGTTAATGAATATTTGTGAATTTCAGAGGAATTCTAAGAGGAGGCTAGCTAGCTCTCATTGATAGAGCTACATCTAGCCGCAGGCTCTATCAATGAGACTCGCGGACAAGCAGAGTTTATTTCCCCAATCGTTCACCAATTAGCCATCCATTTTTGTAAAACGGCCCATATTTGAGCTTTACATAGTTGATTTCTCGCATAAAAAAGTTTCAGAAGTGAATTTTGTAATGGAATAGCAGAGATCTGCGCGACCTAGATTCAGAAGACTACCTGATCTCAGGTCAGTTGTGTAGCCTATATAAATTTTGGGGCGTGACCGTTCTCTTAATATACCCATGGGTGTGACAAAGGTACAGGTCCTGAGATGCTTATGTAAACAACTAGCTTTGTTGAGATTCGCCCGTTTTCAGTGGCAGTTTCAAAATATGAGATTTTCATAGTAAAGGGGTGTCAATGGGATTTTGAGCTTCTATGTATGTCCTATTTACCCACTGAACTGTCGTTATTCAACTATGACAGGGTAAAATCGGTTTTGCATTCTATCACCCCTTTAATAGGAACATTTCGGTCGCCTAATAATGTCTTGTTCAGCGACTGTAGATCTGCTAAATAGTCTCAAGAGGGAACTTGTTCTGGTGGACCATTTGCACCACGCAAAAGAAAACGCCACATACAATATTAAATGAAGTTAACTGTTTACACAACACAGTAAAGTGAGCTATTTAATATGACTGGATACATGGTTAAACCTCATTGGCTCTTACCAGTGTATCTCCGTGTGTACTTCATCCACAGCAATCCCACCAATCAGTCCCAAAATGTCCCAGTTAGAGAGGAAACGCCCTAAACATATTCTTTGTAAATCTTTACAATCATTCCCTGAAAGAACCAAACAGGCCTGTCTTGTTGCTCGATCCAAACTTTCTTTAAAACTTGCCATTTTCAGCGTGTAGATTGCTAGCTCGAAGTTAGTTGTTGTTTCAAGAAGCGAACAGAAGAGTTTGAGAACGACAACCCACGGAGAGATGAAGGTGAGGGACATCCAGTGTGTGAGCCATGCTCCGGATGCCAGGCAATTATCCTGAAAATTTACTTCTGTTGATTCAGGCCAACCCGCTGGTAGTCTCGCATTGCACTGCGGAGGAGAGTGTGGCTAGTTCACACGACATTCCGGGATAGGAGAAAAACATGCTCTGGTTTATTGGCATTTCTTTAAACCAATCACAATCGTCTTGGGCGGCGCTAAGCGCAGGACCTGAAAAATGGCCTCAGGAAGGAGCTTGTTTTCGTGGAACATTTTCACAAGAACTTAAGTATCAATGCTATAATATTAAATAAGATAATATTATAAACAGTATCCGGCAGTCTAAGAATAGTGCAAACAACTCAGATATGTAAGTACACAGTATGGGTGAATGTATTAGTCCATGTTCACAAAAGATAAACAGTGTACACTGAGGACACTGTGTTGTAATAAAGTCAGCTGTGCCAATCATTTTGGGGCAGATTATGGGGGGCACTAAGTGGACGGATTCACTGCCGTTAGGAGCTATATGAAACCACACAGAGATGCAGTATGTGAGGATGCTTTCTGTGGTGCAGCATTAAAAAGTCACCAGCACCCGTTGGGGAAGACCAGCTTATTTTTTTTTAGCAGCCTCAGCAACGTGATATCATGACTGCACGTAAACATGCACGCCACTTTCTAAACCTAAGTGGCACGTGTTATCTGTACGCATTATGAGTTATGTCTACACCAGAACGGGACGTTGCATTTGGAGCTTGGGTTGGGTTTAGGAAAAGAAGAACGGGACAGTTGGATTTAGGAAAACAATAACAGGACGCGGGACAACAACGGCACGGTTGGGTTTAGGAAAAGAAGAAAGCAACGGTTGGGTTTAGGAAAAGTGACACGCGGGACACGAAGGAAACGTGACACGTGGGACACGATCCCCGGTCTCCTGGGTGAAAGTCCTGTGTTTGACTCATCGACCACCCCAACTAACCTCCTTACGCGGATTTTCGGCCTTCATACTCGCTACGGCGTAAATTGACACGCAATCGCAAGGTAATGTATGTCAATGGAGGCCAAACGGCATTGATAAACACGCTAACAACCGATTATACGTCTAGATAACACGCTAAAATGGCATACGAATTGGCGTGCATGTATGTACGTGTAATACGCCACTTCATGAGATCAGTCTAGCCTCAGAAAAAGCAGCCGTTACTGCGCTTTCTTGACCAGTGCAATGGTGCTATTAAGGGACAGGCCGTTCTCTGAACACACAGCAAAGACCAAGGAGCTAATTGTCAACTTCAGAAGGTCACAAAATGATAAGGATGCTCCAGCTTCATCAACAGGGAACTGTGTCCAGCTTCAGATTTCAGGGCAGTGGGCACACACATTTCAAAGGACCTCGACAGTCACATGGTCCACTATCACCACTGCAATGGCCTTGTTCTACACCGCAAACTAGTTTAGACTATCCAAAACCAGCAGCAACCGCCATAAACTGGTTTCAGCTAGAATTTCGAGCAGGAAATGAAACTGTGTGTTGTTGACCCTTCTTCAAAGAAGGCTGAAACTCTCACTCTCTCACAAAAAAAAAAACTGGCCGAAAGAGATAGTAAAGCAGAAGAAAGGGTGGGCTTCTTTTACCCCATGACCTAATCATAACAGTGGCTGTTTCAGTGCTCTACGGACCAAGGCTCCACAGATATACACACCATGGCTGTAATCAGACTCTACTGCCTTTTCTTGCCCACAGTATCTAAATATCTGGTTAGCATCTAGTTTGGGCGTTAAGATATGTGTTAGGCTGCCACCTACCGGCGATGTGTCCCATAACATCTTAAAAGCTTTTATTTTGAATGTTGTAACCGGAAGTCGTACACGGATCCCTTGTAGCTGACTTGGCTGTGGCGTGACGTCTAGGGAAGCGCCAGCCAGCAGGTCTCGACTGTTGTGTGTGTGTGGATATGAGAGGAAGTTCGATGCATTAATCTTGTAGCCACCCGGTGTACAGGCCACTGTACAGCAGCATCCATCTGAACAGGACTGCCCGACCGGTCCGGTGGCTGCTGTCACTACCTAACGTTAACTGGCTAGCTAGCTAACGCCAACCCGCTAACTTCACCAGTTTAAGGCCGTTTAAGGGGACGAACAGTGTGGAGAAAGCGGGCCTGTGGCTAGTAACGTTACGACTCGGTTTACCCCGCTGCCCTGGAGAGCTTAACACCCCGTTTTTTTTCCCCCGGAGCAACATACTGCTGAGATGGGTGAGTAATGTTAGACAGCTGGCAACCAGCTCACTCTGAGCAGAGTAAGCTAGCTAACAATAACTGCTTTTAAACACTTAAACCACGTTAGTTAAACCATTGAATGGTTATTATTTGAACGCACGCAACGAGCCGTCAGTATGGTTGATGTTATGTACCATGCAATAATGCCACCATATGCCACTTCCTTCTATAGTTTTCTGTTACTCTGACGTTAACGTTAGTTAGTCATATAAAAAAGCTGACTGTGGCTAAATCATGTGTACGTGCGCGCGCGTGTCCGCCTCAGTCTTCGGGTGGGGTAGCTTCCCTGACTCTCCATCCACTAGCTAGCTCTCTCCTAGCGTTCGTGGGTTTTCTTCCCATTTGGCTACGCTAGCTCTGAAAATATGCATTCGCATTGCCCTCGTTCTTTCTCATTGCTCGAAGGTCCCAATATCTAAATAAATGTGCATCCCCTGAAATGGCAATGCTGTTAATGGTGTGGATGGCACTCCTCCATCTTCACAGCTGTTATGCAATAGGATCCAGCTGCCCACTTTCTGTTGCTGTTTTTATACTGCACTGCTCTCTATAATGTTGCTGGTTATTGATGGCGAACACGCACTGGTTATTGGTGTTTTGAGCACAGGCCTGCGACTGCTGCTGTAGTCATCTCCCAATGAAATTGAATACAAATTGACATAAAAAAAACATGCTGTCCATTCACTTAATATTACCTTTCTATCTATCACATAAAAAAAAAAAACGTTCCCATGTGAGGCAGTGGCATCCCTCAATTGCATCTGGAGCAATATTTGACAGTTCATGAGGTATTTTACAAGGTCTAGCCTAATTCCAGGCTGGATCACTCATCGTCATTTGATATAAGCCATCTATTATGGGGGATGGATGGTGTGTGGGTTGTGCACTGAACAAGCAACTGACAGAAACAACCAGGTCACTGAAACAATGTCTGCAATCCTTATACAACTTATCATTAGCTGGATTGATGGCAATCAGATTTTGCTGCGAATGTAGATTGTAGGCTGTGAGTAAATTCATCCAAAAACATGTCAGTGTATATACTGTATAGAGTATGGATCAAGTGAAGAGGAATCTCTTTACTGGAGATGTGGAGCAGCTGTCAAATATATCCCAAAATGCAGCTCTTTCAAACATTTCTTAGAACTTCTCACAGTCTAAACTTTCATTAAAGGCTAGTCTATGGCTGCATCTCATAACCCTCATTTGATAGCTCCTTGACTCCTCGGTCCTCGGCTGAACAGGAAGTTGTTCCATCCCTCCTCGGTGAAGGCCGTCCCAAAGCTCTTATTTCTGCCTGTCACCGAGGAACCATGAGCAAGGATACACGAGAGCAGCCTTCCCGGAAGCCGTGCTACTAAAGGAGTTGCTAGCTCTGCCCCAAACAGCCTAACATGAATTCATGTGACGCTTCTCAGGAAAGGACGTCTCATCCCTCTATAACACATTTGCTTGTTGCCTCTCTCCTCCCACGATTTCCTCGCGTTTCTCAGGTGCCTCCTCGGTGGAAGGGACTAAGATGCAAGTGGAGGAGTCTGGGATGCAATTTAAGGGTTATGAGATGCAACCTATATCGACGACCTTCCACTTCCGGGATTGTTCAGGTGACGCCAGAAATGCTTGGATGTCCGTCCCCTTTCTCTTCCTTTGTGTCGGCGTTCTAAACTCCGGTGGATTTCATGAGGACTATTGGTGCGTTCTTTTTGTCTACCGAAGTCGTTTCACGAGTTGTTTTCCGGAGTTACGACCCGGAAGTTGCAAAAAGAACGCCCCCGAGGTCGTATTTACGACTCGTCAAGTCGTCTGAACTCAGAGGACCCCGAGCTCACTTTCAAAGATGGCTACGTCGTGCATCACACGTAGTAAACATTGTGGTTTTCTACAATTTTAAGCACTTTTGTCTTTGTTGTAACCAAATGAAGAAGTCGTACACATAGCACTGTATACTGCTATCTATAGGCATGTCGCTACAGTCTTATTGGGAGTTAAATACCGCCTAATTAGTTATTTTGTAGCTTGTGCAGCTGAAATTGGCTAGAGACGCTCGGTTGCTATATGACAACAATGGCTTTAAGCCGAGTCTTGAGCAGAAAGCAGAGCAGTAGCCTAACGTTAACGTTAATCAAAACGTAATTTTCATGTATCAAACTGTGAAATATGTGTGTAATATGTCAATAACTGGGTGAATAGAATCCTAAATGTTACTAAAAATGTTACAAAAATCCATCTTTTCTCCGACTCGTAGTATTGTGTGACAAAAAGAATGCAACAACCCGCGGTTATTCGTTTTTCGACACGGATGTGACGTCACGCTCGAGCTACTAGTCGCGATTACAAGACAAAAAGAACGCACCATATGGTTAACTGCTCCTCCGATCTCTGCAGGGTAAATCCAGACAGCTAGCCAGACTATCTGTTAGGGGCATGACAAGACACCCAGTCCACGAGACGAGACACAAGATTGGGTTCACGATATAGAGACGAGACAAGATTTTAAACCGATTTTACAGAAAACTTCAATGAAGAAATAAGAAAATAGTCCTTTATTCAATCGAAAGTCACAAAATGAAAACCGAGCACTGAAAGGATTTGCCATAAACCCAAATGACTGGCTTCTCTCCTGTATACCTAACAGTTACACTGTTACTTATTCCATATGTACCGGAATGTAGAGATAGTCTCTTCACTCAGAGAACCAAGGTTACAACATAACTTGTTGAGACCAAATGTTTTGTACTTGAATTTGTCATTGTACAGTAGACCGAGAGAAATAAAGCTTATTTTACTATCGTTTCACATTAATTACGTTCTAAAGCACAAATAAATTACACTCAAACCCTCAACAGATGATTTTTGTGATGACAGATGCTATTTTCTCCATTTTATTAATTGCAGAACTAAAAGTAGTAGGAAGTAGGCTACTCTAGTATCAATTTATGACCATTATAGGACAGAGAGAGAGCGAGAGATACTCTAATGTCAGACTGATCTCATAAAGTGGCGTATGTATGACACGCCAATCGTATGCCATTTTGGCGTGTTATAAAGACGCATAATCGCTTTTTAATGTGTTTATCAACGCTGTTAGCCCGCCATTGACCTACATTACGAGTGAATTTTCGCCGTAGCGAGTAGTATGAAAGGACGTAAATGTTTGCTACTGAGAGAGAAACAGGTCTCAAACAAAGTAAAATTTCTCCTGATGAGTCCGTCTGAAAAATGCCATTTTAGTGTCAGAATGTTCTGGAGCTATGTGGCTTGTGAGATATGGGTCCAATAATTACTTTGGTGACTATGGGGCGAAAGGATCGCTCATAATTTGTGTTCTTCTCCCGTTGGAATCAGTACACTCAAACCTGCCGCTAGTCTCCTAAAGAGGCGTGGCCGTGGCGGAGCCCATGTTACACAGATACAGGAAACCACTCCGAGCTGAGGCATCTTGGTTCTAAACTGTCCCTGGTTTAACTACTTCTCAACAGTGTTGCTGTTTTCTGAATCAAATAGCTTTTCAGTAGAAAGCTCTTTTGTTGATCAATTAATGTAGTAGTGTCCACTAGGGCTGGATACCGAATTCGATACTCTTTAGGCACTGGTCGAATTGCCTCCCAAGTATCGAGTATAGAAAAATGCTGAAGCACTTAAATCCCAAATTTCAATACCTAAGATGTAAATCTCATCATCGCCAGTGAGCCAATAAGCACGCAGCATGCTTCTACCAAGATCTATTCATGTTTGTGATTGGCTGTCTAACGTTCTAAGCTTAATTTAATGTAGAATAACTGGTAGCTTAGCTCACTAGACTTTCCAAGTAGCTTGCCTAACACTGGTTATAAGCGATATTACAATGTGTACACGTTGCTTGTTTACTAGAAAATTCATATTTTTTGGGGGGTGACAAGACGATATATGGCAGAGTTAGTCTGAAAGAAAACTAAAACTGTGCCGCTGATATGGAACCATTTTGGATTTAAAGCTGATGAAAGAAGTGAGCTGATAAAGGCTGTAAAGTGTAAGACACCGCAGGAAAAAAAGTCATGGCTCAGAGATGCATTAGTGCCACAAAGTAGACTGAAGTCGCTACCAGGCCTGGGATTTTCCAATTTTAGGGGCAGGGCCACTTTGGTGTGGCACATTTTTTTGACGACACAAAAGCCAAATGCCTGGAAATAATTAATTGTTTTTATTAAGATTTATGAAACCAAACCAAGTATATGTGTGGCTTTTTAAAATCTGACTAAAAATCTGAATGCAGATGCGTATTTCTGTCTTTGCCTCGACAAAAGACACTAAACTGTATTGACAGTGGAGGGGAAAAATCAGCTGGAGCGGAGCAGAAAGGGCATCATGGCCACTGTGGCCGCAGGGCACACCATTTAAATGTTCCCCCTGGGTTTTTAAGAGCGCTTAGGTGCAAATGACATCATGTGTGCGCAACGTGCATGGTGTGTGTGTCATTCTGACACGGTTTGTGCCACTGTGTGCCTACGTGAACCATCATGCAGCATTTGTGAGCAGGAGACGAGTGGACTCCCGTCCTGTGCGTCGGCTCCTGTACAGTCTACGGTCAGCTCGTCGTCCAGATGCTTTTCCACATTGTTTTTACGTTCATACGCTCACGCACTGCGCCTAAGCCATATAATGGCAGGGAGAACCCTGAAATCCCAGTGCTGGCCGTCATCTTCTCCCTGAGAGAATAACCTTTCAAAATGTGTTTATTAAATGTTTCTGTTCTCAGACAACCTAAGCGAGGCCCTGGAGAAGCTGAAGCTAGCGTCCACAGATAGCGCCACTGACAGCGTGGAGAGCTGCCTGGACTGCCTGCTGAAAGCACTCGCCAACAACAGTGAGTAGATTTACATTGTTGTAAGTTCTCCATAAGGGTCTCTGGCAATCTGCCTACTCTCGACTCTGTGTGCTTCCGTGCGTGTGTGTGACAGCCCCAAGTGTGATAAGAAAAGAGCAGAATTTTGTGGAAATGATATGGGCACAAAACCCACTACAGGAGCATTATCCACCACCATTAAGAATAAAAGGAGGTTTGTAATCTTAGCAATAGTGACCTTAGTGATTCTTTCGCCAGAAATGAGCGAATTCCATTGTAATTGAGCACTGTAGCCCCTTACTAAATTTTAGGGGCACAGGCAGAAGATTTTGGGGGCGCACACCTTAAAGTGGACATATTATGCTTTTCTGTATTTTCTGTCATATCTACGATGTTATAGTTGAGCTTTTTCGTTCCATTACACAGTCCCTCCAGAAAAACGCGATTATGCGATCGCATAATTCAATGCATAATCAGCCAAAGTCTGCATATTTATGCGGGGGCCGCATTTTTTTCAAATACGCTGCACTTTGCCGCATAAATTGCCGATTTCCACGCAAAATATGCGGGGCTTGCATGATTTCATAATCCCCGCATTTTCGTTGCAAAAAAGTCACACATATCTTAGCATAGGGTGACCATATTTTGATTTCCAAAAAAGAGGACACTTGGCCCGGCTTCGAGACAAAAATTCAGACAGGCTTAATTAATGGTTAATGAACATGCTTTATTATGCCTCGATGGTGCAAAAATAACTTCTGTAATAAAATAAAATCTGTAACAACCTGTAACAAAATAATATCTCTCTTTTAAAATAAATAAATAATATGAAATAATGTTCTAAATATGACCTCTTCTGTGTTAGAAAATCCAGCTACAACAAAATATGTCTTAATACCTTTTCAATGTAATAAGATAAATAATAAAGACACTAAAACATATGTGCCAGCTTTGCACACGGTGCACTCCGCCTCCCACTAGTCCGGTCCCGACCGGGACGGGTATCGGGACATTTTTTGTTGCAGTTCAACTGTGAAGCTGCACTAAGTCTTGTTTTATGGTGGTGTACGCAGGCTCCACGCAGAGCTTCGCGGCGCGCCTGATGTTAATATTTGTGCGCTGGTGTGTGTGTCGAGCCGGCATGTCTGTGTGTGTGGGGAGTGGGTGATAGAGTGAGGAAGAATTAAGGGAGAGTGACGGCGAGCGAGTACGACTCTAGAGTCATAGCGAGAGAAACAAAGTGTCTCCTCTGTGTTTTCTGACCACGGTGGGAAAACATTAGCAGGAAACGCTGCAGCATTTTGTGTACAATGCTGCTCCGCTGTCTGTTCTAGTCCCTGTTAGACCTGTTCGAGTTGTGATTCACTCGGATCTTTAACCCGAGTCTTTAAATTGACTCACGAATCACGAGTCTCTAGCATCATTAACCCAGTTCAGTTGAGTCCTACTACAATTCAATCTAACATGATAACAGCGGCACACACAAACCTCTTGCAACATTAGCTTCTACTATTCCTAGCCATCTTAGCTGCAAAAAGCTTTATAACTTACAATTTCGTAGTTAACAGCAACTCCACAAGTCAACTCAAGCGCCTGAGTGAGCAGAGAGACAGTCCCGACCCGCAGACTCAGAGCCGGAAGCTCGCAGACCGTGGGATTCACTCGAGAACTCACGAGCCCTCGATGACTCGTGAGTTGTTGGTGATTCATGAGTTGTTGGTGATTCATGAGTTGTTGGTGATTCATGAGTTGTTGGTGATTCATGAGTTCTCGCGGGAGTCAGTAAATCCCGCGAATCAACTGAATCAGCCGGCTACGTTGTCATGAGTGGATCTGATTCAGACGAGCGAGCAGCGAGCGAGTGCAGCTTCTCCTCGAGCTCAGAGTAATGCAAATCAACAACAAAAGTCATTCTTTCACTTCTTAAATAACATACAATGTTCTGCACGTAGCCTAGCTAGGCCTACTGTAGGTTTGGTGTATAAATTTAGTATGCTAAATGCAATTAGGTTGAGCAGACAGTCCGAAACATTACAAGCTCGACTCAGCTCGGCTCGCAGACAACTCACGAGCCCTCGATGACTCATGAGTTGTTGATGACTCGTGAGTTCTCGCGGGAGTCAGTAAATCCCGCGAATCAACTGAATCAGCCGGCTATGTTGTCATGAGTGGATCTGATTCAGATGAGCAAGCAGCGAGCGAGTGCAGCTTCTCCTCGAGCTCAGGGTAATGCAAATCAACAACAAAAGCCATTCTTTCACTTCTGAAATAACATACAATGTTCTGCACGTAGCCTAGCTAGGCCTGCTGTAGGTTTGGTGTATAAATGTAGTATATTAAAATGCAATTAGGTCGAGCAGACAGTCCGAAACATTATAAGCTCGCCTCGCCGACAACTCGTTTTTTTTTACTTCACAAAACTTTATTATTCAAATACAGATGCACATACACATTTAAAACATTAAATGCATACAGTGCATACATGAAAAAGGGGCGCATGGAATTTACATTAAAGAGATTTTAAGTCATTGTAAATGTTCAGAGTCCAGATGGCTTTCTTATTTGTCAGTCCTATTAAAGTAAAAAATATAATTCCATGTCATTTTTAATTAATTATTCGGTTTTCTTTCAGACCATTTATATTTATGGATATTTTTTTCAAATAAAATTAAAAGATTCTAAATCAAAACATGGCATTTTATCCAAATCAAAAGCTCGCCTTGGATGTAGCATACAATACTGACTCAAGTGATTCAAGTGACTCGCACAACCCGGATCAGTTTAGTGAGTGACTCAGAATAACCTGAATCCTAAAAAGGAATCGAGTTTGCCAGGCCTAGTCCCTGTATGTGCGCGTCGCAGAGCCGCCCACAAAGCAGCCGCTCGTGAATTACGTCACACAACAAAGTACCGTAGTACACTGTGCAAAGTGCCACTCAATTTAAGTACACGCGTAATAGACCCATGAAAAACAGTGAAAACCGGACATTTTCATGAATTTATAAAACCAGCCCGGACCCCCCGGACAGTACGTAAAAAGTGGACATGTCCGGGCAAAAGAGGACGTTTGGTCACCCTATCTTAGCAGAAAGTTGAAAAATGTTGCGTTTACTTCACACAAGAGCAGCCATTTTCCCCTGTTGCCATGGGAACGTTATGAAGTGACGTAATTAGGCGACGTGAACATCATCGAAAAGCAGGGTGTTGGGGGTTCACTTTTTTCCCCTCTTTTTCATCAAACCGCAATTTTTGCAAGTTCCCGCAATTCCATCGCCTAAAATTGCATAAATATCCCGCATATTCCATCGCATTTTTTAAGAAAACGTGCCGCATAATCGAGGCTTTTTGCCCGCAACAATCACAAAACATTTTTCTGGAAGGACTTATTACAATCTAATGTTAGCATATTGCTAACTACAGTATTAAGTAGCTGCATGCTAACGCCAGATAGCTTTAATCTTGGTGGCCTATGTTGGTCATTTCGCCCCAATTTCGGGTCACATCACTGCTGGGACATGTAGTATTTGGTTTAGAAGCCTTTATTGGTGGTATTTCACGCCACAAAGTCCTGCTGTATACTCCACTGCAGCAGTGTTGTAATGTAACGGAGTACAAATACTTCGTTACTGTACTTAAGTAGAAATTTCACGTATCTGTACTTTACTTCGCTATTTAAATTTATGTCAACTTTCACTTTTACTCCACTACATTTCCTAGATAAAATGTATACTTTTACTCCGTTATATTTCCACTAAGAATCTTCGTTACTCGTTACTAAAAAATAAAATTAGAAGAAATGTGTGCGACTGCAATAAGGGAGGTTTGGCGAATCACTGCTCCTAGATTGCATTACGCACGCTCCGCACGCCGCACGCTCTATTTCAGCGCTTGTTTGTTGCAAACCGCCATGGAAGCATGAGCACCTACTGGAGGACCTCCCGTTATCGTAGACCACCAGGCTCGACATAAGCAATGGCCCGATGGCCCGGGGCCAGTAAAAACGTTTGTCGGGCTGGTTGCAGCCACAGTCACTGGTGTGTGCGTTACTTCACGCAGCACATGTACTGACTGGAAACGTTACCGAGGATTATTTACCGCCGATGGCGCAGATGAACGCTACACTCGTTACTGTAAGTAGGTAGCCTACAATAAAACCTCCATGATTAAAGAGTCAATAATTATCAATAACGCACCTACCTGTTCTACAGGCAGAAACACGTAGAAACCATATCTCAGTCTGATCTGTCTGCGCTGCCCACTCTCGTCCACCGCGCTGTGCAAACACAGCTCTACTCTGCAAACAGCGACTTTACAAACGAGCTAAAATGAAAGATGTCCGTTTGTAGTCTAACTGTTTGTCTTAATTTGCAACCAATCTCGAACTTTGGACAAACTCTTGTAAACGTAGCTGATTTCTAAAAAAGCTATCGTTCAGTTCGCTGAATTACAAATATAATCCTTATTTCAAATTAGGCATACAGGACTAATCTGAGATCATTTTCTAGTTAAGTAGCCTATCTAGTTATCATTATGGATTTTCCATGTTTTTAGGGGTTTGCTTACTAATGTAAAAAATATAGCATTAATTTAGTAAGAAAGTGAAAATATCAAGATGATGCGTATTAGGTATAATTTTATTTTCTTTATTTGAATGTAGTTGATGACCCCTGGTCTAGCTTTGTTGCTAATGGCACAACATCCAGTGGCAGTGGCTAGCTTATTTCCTGCTTTTTTGTCCAATATCACCTATGATATTTCTTTCAGGGCCAGTAAAAATGTAGAAGGGGCCAGCAAAACTCTGATCTACTGGCCCCTGGGGCCAGTGGGGATTTTTTTTTATGTTGAGCCCTGCGACCACCCCAACAATAGTGGTGAACTCGGTGAACAGGGTAGTGGTGAAGATAATGTCATACACCCGTGTTGCAAGAAATGTTTCTGTACATTGATGTCAGCTCTAAATATATGCTGTTTGTTCTTTGAACTTAAGAGAATTGTGCCTGAAAAGTCCCTGAATATGCTTTATGCTTTACTATAAGAAAGCCACAATAAAAGTTCTAACCGCTTGCTTTTAAAAAAAAAAAAAAACTTTTACTTTTGATACTTAAGTACATTAAATATCTGAAAATTACTTTTGATACTTAAGTACAGTATATATCAGATACTTTAAGACTTTTACTTAAGTAATATTCTAAAAGGTAACTTTCACTTCTACCGAAGTCTTTTTCTAGTACGATACTTGTACTTTTACTCAAGTATTGCTTTCTAGTACTTTATACAACACTGCACTGCAGTAGCTACAGCTGCTACTAGTGAAACCAAACTTGAGCGCACCGGAGATTCCAGGAAACGCGCTGGCCAATCAGAGCAGAGTGGGCTTTATCGGGAGGAGGGCTTAAAGAGACAGGCGCTCCAGCAGAGGGTGAATACAGGAGCAGCAGCCATGGACAGTATGATGCATACAGTATACGTTAAAGCATGTAAACATGTCCTAGTACAAACACAAAAAAAAAGTATGAACCTGAAAGTACTATAGAATAGCGTCCCTTTTAAATCAACCTACAATTTCAACATGAAATTAAAAAATAAATGCTGTTAAATTTGCAGGTTGCACATGTGCAAATAGTTGTTAAAATACTCGCTCTGTGTTAAAAGCATTTGCCCAAAGAAATTGCTACGGCTATTGCATTGATACTGAGAATATTTAGTCACCTTGCATTTCTGAGAAGCGTGCATTAATGTGATTGAATGTTTTTCCTCCTGCAGACACCGAGGCCAGTGTGAAGATCCAGGAGATGGGCATTCTTCCCCTGCTCCCCACCCTGCTAAACCCCCAGTCCTCCTGCACCCCTAAAGTAGCCAACATCATAGCTGAGGTGGCCAAAAATGGTGAGGTTCGGTTTTCAAGCCCATCCACCCAGGAACATCCTGACTTTCTGTTCCTCCATTTGTCAGCATTTTTATTTTTACACCTTCTATAGCTCTCATCCTTTTGAGTTTTTCCATGTTTTCTTCATGAACGCATTATTTGGTGGAACAGTGGAGCAACCGTGTTTAGTAATGGATATTTTTGAACTATAGAACAGCCCTCTTTGGCATTTCATAGCTAAGCTTATCACTGACTGAGGTTATTGTGTAGGGACACAAACCTTGCATTACTGCAGTGTCAGAGAGCTTCAAGTTTCCATAGTGGAGGAGACGCAGGGGAAGCTTTTAAAGTAGAAAAAAAAGCAGGCATGAATAGAACTTGGGGCAAGAAAAGATTAAGATAATGAATGGGTTTTTAGCAGCTTGCAAGACGGCAGCTAATGATCACCCTAGCAGTTTGCCAAGCATGGCAACAACCCGCTGGCATTTATCTGTTGCTGCTTCCGGAAAGGTCTACAAGCAGCCAAGTGACTGCTGGGCTTAAAGACAGCTCCATCGCTGTCTGACAGTTTGAACTGACGTGATTGCTTAAAGCTGCACCAGACAAAAGTTATGGTAAAATCATCAGAATCAGGAAAAGTTTATTGCCACGGTGAGTTACACTTACGAGGAATTAGCCTTGGTGGGAAAACCAAAACAAATGTGTAAAAAATAGCTGTTTAGCATAAGATAAAGAAGGCTGAATGGGTTGAGTGCACAATGTGAAAATAAATATATAGTATGTGCAATGGGTAGTTGTATAGCAGATAACATATCTGACTGATTAGCACAAATCATTACCACAAACAGAGAATCCCCACTTAATTGATGTAAATGATATTTACATGCTATGCAGTAGTCAGATTTCCCCTATACTTTAATTTATGTGATTTCTTTAATAGTTAACTTCATATTTGCAACCAGACATCACTTAGAAGATGAATCGGTAAGACTAGAAAAGTGCGATATGAATGCTTTTTTATTTATATTTACTTACAGCATTTAAAAAGCCTTTTTGTGACATTTTACCTTTCTTTATTTGTTCAAGGCATCACTACATGTACGATACTATCAGTAACGGTGTAGGAAATGTGAGTAATGAAGCACTTTGATGGACTTAACCGAGACACTTTTCTACTGACCTAATATCCACTGTGTGTTATCCACCTTTCCCACTTTCAGAGTTCATGCGGAGTACTTGTGTTGAAGCCGGCCTCATCCCGCCCCTTATTCAGCTGTTAAACTCCACCGACCAGGAGGTTTTGCTGCAGACTGGCCGGGCTCTCGGCAACATCTGTTATGACAGCCGTGAGTAGGACTTTGCTTAGATTACACCGAATCCCCCCCATGAGCCTTGTCATCACCAGCACACAGTAATCGAAAATACCTCATCAAAAATGATTCTTGCTTTTGGGCTACAGTAGACAAACTTTTGATGTGTAACAATGTGTTTCAGCTACAAACACCTTTTTTATTAGTGCATGCAGGGAAATTTTGTTGAGCTCTAATTAACCAGATTGCATTTTATTTACATTTGCATAGAGGGCACTACAGACGCTCCCTTGCTGTCTGTTGGGTTTGAACCCTTCAGTTGAGTTTCCTCTGACAGTGAAGCAAATAGTTAATTTGGTAGTCTCGCATTGCCAGACCTTCCTCCACAGCGCTGCGTATGGCTGCACGATTATGGCCAAAATGATAATCACGATTATTTTGATCAATATTGAGATCACGATTAATTATCACGATTATTTGTTGATTTTAGCCAAAACAAATTTTATTGTCACATAATTATATAATTATAACTGCTTTTACATCCATATTGTGCTACATTCCTCCTTTATTGAAGGATACTGTGAAGGAGTATGCCATTTCAGCTGTTGTGCGACCGCTTTCCACACATGCATGTTTGCCGTGAAAGATACAGGCAACGCAATTTTCTGTTCACGTTAACGGCGCATGTGGTGCCTGGTATCTACCAGACGAAATAGCTACGTGGATTTCTGTGGCTCATTACACTGCCACTTACATGTCTGCGTTGCGCTCTGATGCTCCGAAACCCACGTTAGAGGCAACATAAACATCGCTGAATGTCCCGCTAGTAAACACTAATAACACGTTACACAGCAGCTAACGTTAGCCTACCGTTAGCCACAGTAGTAACTGGATTAAACACTGCTAAAATGCTGACTGCTAAACAGTGTAGTGTGTCTGTATTTCACTGTAGGATTCCAACAGCGGGACGTCCAACAGTCTGCTGCTAAAGCTATAAGCTAAAAGATCCAAACTAGCACCGGTCACTGCTGTTGTCTGAAAAACAACACAGACGGGACAAAACGTTGCGTTTACTGGTAAACTGGTAAACATTGTGACCGGCTTATGATGACCGACTGCTACCTGTTGTGGAATTTTCCTCACGTTACTCTGTCCTCTGTGACTGTCTACATCTAGAAACTAAGCTGCACGGCAGGGAAAAGCTCTGATTGGCTCATGGAGACATGTGATCAGACAGTGGTTTATGGAGCGCTAGATTGGCTTTGCAAAAACTGTTCTATGAAGGGAATGACGCATTTTAAATATCGCTCGATCACGCAAATTTGATCGTGGGAAGCCAAAATCGTGATCGTGATTAAAATTTGATTAATTGTGCAGCCCTAGCGCTGCGGAGGAAGGTCTGGCTAGTCCACACAGCATTCCAGGATGGGAGAAATGCATGCTCTGGTTTATTGGCATTTCTTTAAACCAATCTCAATCGTCATGGGCGGTGCCTCTGTAAAATAGCCTCAGGAAGGAACTTGTTTTGGTGGAACATGTGTACGTTCAAAAGTAGTTTTAGTCGTGCAACAGAAAACTCCGATTGGACAGATAGTCTAGCTAGCTGTCTGGATTTACCCTGCAGAGATCTGAGGAGCAGTTAACCATAGTCCTCACAAATCCACCGGACTTTAAAACACAAAGAAAGAGGAAGGTAATGGACATCCTGCCGAAAAGAAGGACATTCGGCGGAATTTCCAGCGGTACCGGAGCAACCCTGGAAGTGGAACGTCGTTGATATAGACTAGTTAATTGGAAACGCATATAATAAGCTGCTATATTATTTTATTACATGGCTTGCTTGAATTCTAATGTAGAATGCGGTCTGTTATTTCTTGATAACAGACCGCTGCTAAGGATAACACACCGTTGCCATGCAAAAGCAGAGCGTTGCCATGGACGCAGTTCTGTTCACTCTGGAGGACAGCTATCAATCAATCCGCTGAAAGAAGTCTGGATAATTTAGCCTATCAGCTGTGGCAAAAAGTGGGGAAACGTGGAGCAACTTCTGTCCTCCAATTCAAGCAATGACAGCAGATCTGATGAGCGTCTATCGCTAGTATCTTTCTAAACCGTCTATGATCACTAGCTACGCAGTAACAGCCGTACGGACAACAACGCTAATTAGTTAGCTTACATTGCAACTTGTTTAACGTTAACTTACAGGTGTGTCAACATGCAGCGGCTCTGCAAAAAGGAAACGAGATGAATAAGGACATACACGTCCACATAAATATTCCCAAAGAAGCCATTCACTGTGTCTCACTTCACCGTCAACAGAAATGTTCAGTTTACTGTAAATTAGAGCAGCCGATAGCCCGCTAGCTCACTACAACGCTTCAGCTAATGTTGTGTCAATTCCTGCAGTGATTAAAACAGCAGCTGGGTCATTTGTCCACCACGGCAGCACCCCATAAAATACACGGCTACTACCACAGCCCGTAAGGTGGTGTTGAGTAGCTATATAGACGGGATTGCATTACAGAGTTTTTACGTGCTATGGACCAGGGATTCCAAACGCGAGACGGAACAGACTATTTTTCTGTAGCGGAAGTGGAAGCAATACAATTGTATTTAAATCAATAAACTCCCATTTAAATCAATATTTTGTCAAGTTATTAGTCAAATTATTGATTTATTTGGTAAGTAGCCATGTAATAAGCGGGATAATGTAGAGCGAGGCGGTTGTTATAGCGAATACAACCCCTTCAGGCTGATTCAAGACCTGATCACCCTGTCGGGGTTGTATTCGCTATAACAACCGCCTCGCTCTACATTTTCCCTTACGTAATAGAATCAGAGGAGGCTGGTCCATAGAGGCAGAGGAGGTTGCTCCTCTTCTATTTGTGAGAGGCAAGAGGGAGATCATACAATAAAAAAAAACAGAGTAATTTGTTGAAATCAACCATTACCAAATCTCAGTATCGTTTATCAAATATTTTTTCTCTCTCTTCCGTTGGGCGGTATCTCCTATATCAATTTAATGTGTTTTTTCGTTATTGGCCAGAATACGTAATATGATGCTCCAAGGGAGGACGTCCTCCCTAACCAATCAACAACCACAATACACGATTGACGTTGCGTTGATCCGGTGATAATTTTGGTGTGAGGAACTGGCAGTAATCTTTTTTTAAAGCCAATGGCAGTTAAGTGATTGTGATTCATACAGTAGCATATACAGTAAATTATAACGTGCAAATTACGAACTAGCCTAATTTTAAACACATCGCTAAAAAATTAATTTAATTTAGTTTTTTTTCAAGAGGCCAAATTTTCTTTTTTTTTTTTTTTAAGATTTAGGTTTACCTTTTTTATCCAGCGAGCAGTAGCTACCTCATATTACTTGTGTTAGCCAACGCAACAGCTAGCTTGTTGTAGCGTGTTAAAAATTGACTTGACGAGTCTGATAGCGAGTTAACATTACATGATTGTCCACTGCAGGTTGATGAATGCTCAGCCAGCCAGCCCCTCAGTGTATCGGCTTTATGCATGGCTGTAACTACCGTCTTACTATGTTTACTTTAATCAAATCGCCTGAAGACGACACCAGGCTGCTTCAGTGTAACCATACAGACATCTACAAACATCAGACTGTTCTTGGCTGAGACAGACGACATAGTGCTGCATTAATTAGCCAGCGCTAGCGTATATTTAGCAAGAATCTTAATCCCAACAAAACACCACAACTCAGCTGCTCCAGAGTGAGACTGATGACGGAGCTCATAATGAGAGCGGAGCGACTCCAGTCCACTCGGTGGCGGTAACGCACCTCTAAGCAATGCCTATTTCCTGCGGTGTTTACACTTTGCCTCGTCTTTTTCGGGTTACCGCTGGTCGACTTCAAATAGGAAATGTTTCCATATCGACGGCCGAACTTTTAGTTTTCATATTTCTGCTTAAACTCTAGATATTGGATTCCACCAGGCCACTGATCTCGACCACTCTAGACAAGGCTTGTGATACCGCCAGCGTTTCAAAAGCGGCTCCCACTGTTTTTTTCCTATCTATTCCTACCACTTCTGTCCCACTTCTCATCACCTGGTCTAATATTCAGATCCTTTTCCCATATCTTCTTGAGGGCTGACCAAGCTCCATCCTGCCTATTCTATTGATGAGCCCCAGCGCATTGCACAGAGCAGATCGAGCTGGGAAATAGACAGGAAGTGGAAATATCGCCAAACTCAGCGGAGCACCGCAAAGCGCATTTGTCCAAGCCGGTCAGCAAGTGATTTGTCTGTCAGTGTAGATTTCACCATTAAGCAGGAGAGAAAACCTGTAATTGTACTCTATTTTATAAATGATAAAATGTATTATTACAACAACTGAAGGCGCATTCTCAGAGAGAGGCCTATTTTTATTTAAATAGGCTATTTATTTTAGATATTTTTTCATTTGCATGTTTGGCAGCTTTATATTTTCAACCAGGGAAGTAACCTCTGTCTTTGTATTTGATCGGTTTGTTGTAATAAACGTGCTTGTGACATCTCACATGTGGCACTTTGTAGAAAATACAGAGCTTTATATCATGTATCGCCATTCAGCCTAAAAATACAGAGATATGATTTTTGGTCCATATCGCCCAGCCCTACTTCACACAGCAGCAAGATTGTGGCAGTTCAGTGTCTTTACTTTGTTCTTAAACTTAAACTTGCATGCTATAACTGCTAATACTGTAGACAGGCACGATACAAATCCAATATTTCTAACAGTGCAAATTTGTTAGACATTATGAGCGCCCATTCTACACATTTAAGTAGATGCTCATCTGCAACTAAAAGGCTTCAAACACCATATACGAGTGAGGTGACAATACATAATTGGACATGGCTGATGGAATATCTATATTTCTTAATGCACATGCAGTTAGCATACATTTGGCTATTGTGTGTTTTAAACATGGAATAAAGGAAGGGTCTATGGAAAATGTAGTCTTGACTTTGAGAAGCACGTGTAATAACAACCATGTTGCACAGTACCCCATTTGTGTAGTGATAAGCAAACAATAAACTAAGGTATTGCTGTTCATCTGACAATAATATAATTGTTTGAAAATGCTACATGTGGCATCTTTGTGATATTTCTGCTCAAAGAAAGTTTCATTAGTGAATGTACCAGTGGAGTATTTGAGTATTGACCTCAGGGAAGAGCAGCAGAATTTAAGCCTGATTTTACAGCCAGCTTTAGAGGCTTTAATCACAGCTGTCAGTTGTGGTGCATAGTTTCTCCTCTAGTTGAAAAGCTGGGTATCTGTGGAATCTGGTGGGATGTGACATTTGTTTGAGTGGAGGGGGTCTCAGCAAGCTGGCATGGTTTTACGATCGGCGCAGTGATCGTGTGGCGAAGCATCTGCTTTCTACCTTAAAGAAACACACTGTAATATGGGAGACGTTGCTTTCGTAAAACAGATCAAACAGGATCTTCTGAAACCACACATGATGAAAATGGGTTACTGTTTATACAATACACTCACATGAAGTGACAGAGGTCACATTTTTAAACACTGAGTTTACTTACTCAAGGGTCTCAGTACATTACATACAACAAAAAGGAAATTATATTGCATAAAAACATTTTTTACATTTGATGACGTGCGAAAATATCAAAATGAAAAAATCGAGGTATATTTGTCACAAAAGATGTTGATCTTTAATGTCATGTATATTAAGACACAATTTTACAGTTTTAGGTTTTTATTAATGAGGGTAAATAAAGGTAATTAGGGTAAGGGTATATTCAGATGCCCAAACCACCTCTGGTGACCCCTTACAATGTGAAGGAGCAGCGGTTCTACTCTGAGCTCCTTCCAGATGTCCCAGCCTGCCATGATAGCCTCCGCACTGCATCCGACTACCTTCCCGATCCCAATCTAAGAATTATTTTGCGTGTCTTAGAAATGTCGACATGATGAATCGTACACTAAAGGGAGTAAATGTCGTATGTTGCGTGCAATTTAACATTAAATGGGATGGAAGTATTTGTACGATTGTCCGGTTGTCTCTTTCATGAAGTTAAAAAAACAATTGTCGGCCACAACCCCGAGACCATAGGTGACGCGAATCAATTCAGTGTGTTCTGCTCAAGTGTGTAGAAAGTGTCCATCCGGTGCTTTTCAGCTTGGGGATCCTTTGAAGGAATCTGAGGCACTTGAGCATAATGGTTAATGCGTTTCATATCTCTTAGCTATTAAGTCATTAAACCATGCCTACAGGTTGCATAATGTTTTATTATGAAAACAAACATTTCTTAAAACAGCATACAGTAATTGTGCACATACTGTATATAATCTAACTCTACTAAAAGTTTGGCCACCAATGTCATTTGTGGCATTATATAAATCCAATTTGAGGTTCTTGAATGGATTTCAATAACAAAAAGGCCTTTATCAGACTATATGCCTCATGTGAACTGTAATCATGGGGTTGGTTTATGTCATATAGGTTGTGGTCATAATAATTTCCTTTTAATCTTATTTTATTCAGCATCTTGACTGTTTTATAGTCTTAGTTTGCATTGATTTGTATGTGTTGTACTGCTTACGTTGCTTTCATATGTATTTTTCAGATTGTGGTTATGTCTCTTTTCTTTTTTTTTTTCTTTCCCTTTGCTTTGTGGTTGATTTGTGTCCTGGCCTCTTTGTTTTGCAGATGAGGGCAGGAGTGCAGTTGACCTGGCAGGAGGGGCTCAGATAGTAGCTGAACACATTAAATCCCTCTTCCAAAATACTGAGCCGGAAAATGAGAAGCTCTTGACTGTCTTTTGTGGCATGCTGATGAACTATAGCAATGATAATGGTAATGACCATCTTCCCCCAAGAACGACTGTTAACTAATCTTAACTAATCAGCGGATGTTCTCTTTCTTCTACGCAGATGATGTCACACTATGTTCTGTCATTAGACTGCAGGGTTGAACCTGAACAGTCTGTGCTTTAACTTTTTGGACTGATCTCTCTTCTGATCTTCCTACCATGCTGTCTTTTGCTTTTCCAACTCCACCTCCGAGATAATCTGCAATTATTCGTTATTTGCTGAGAGTTAGCTCATTCTGTCAGCTAGCTCATTTCCCTGCTGTTAGCCATGCTAGCGACGTGGCTCTAGGTATGGCAATGCTGGTCTGTCTGTCTGTCCACTACTTTGGTCCAGACTGAAACTTAAACAACTAAATGTTAGCATACTGATGTAAGCATTTAGCTCAAAGCACCGCTGTGCCTAAATAAAGCCTCAAAGGAGCCGCTTGTATAGCTTCAAACACTTAGTCTTGTTGCATTTTTATTCGTGTACAGATTAAACAAATAATAACATGTTAATCAGGGAGCTTTAAAATAGTTGGTAGTTGTATTTTCAAACTTGAAACAGAGCTAGGTTAGCTGTTGACCCCTCCTTTCAGACTTTATGCTAAACTTGGCTAAGCATGTCCTGACTCCTGCTCTGTACTTAACCACGCAGATGTGAGATTGAAAGTCCTCAGTCTCATTTCTTTCTGGACTGTGCTCCAGTTTGTGTCTTTGTGACAACGAGGCTCGTTGACGGTAGCGAGAATGTGATCTGACGACATCGGATCTCCTGCCAAGTGTCTTTGGCTCTAGATGATGGTTGGCTCTGTTTGTCCGGGTGATGCAAGGTTTTGGGTTACGCTAACTGAATGGATGTTGTTGTTTTTTTGTGGCTTTCTGCAGCTTTTGGCATCTAGCTAACTCTTCATATCGAGCTAATGTTAAGACAAGTCAACTTACTACTTCAAAAACAACTGCAGCAGTTAAAAAGGGTCTCTTAAGAAAAACATGCTGTAATGTTCTAACCTTTATCCCCAATGGGGGCAATGTTTCACAGATTTCTAGTAGAGCCAGACCAATACTTGGAAGCTGATACAGATCTAGATGTTGCAAAGTTTAAAAGTATATTGGTTGATATTATTTATTTTAACAAACATTATATATAGATTCATGTTTTTGCTTATCATAGAGTAACATTGTTATTTGATGGCTTCTGTCTCTCACCAGTGGTGTTTGGTAGCATTTCTCAGAATGCTTTAGCTTCTTGACCTTTTGTTTTTGTGGTCTAATCAAGTCCAGTGTACTTATGACCAATATATAAAATATCTAAAGGCTCATTAAACAGGAAACAGTTGTAACAGTCAGTAGAAGTACTAAGGATTATATCAAACTATAGGACAAGGGCTACATTTAAATAGGATTCAATAAGAAAGTTGCATAGCGGCCTCATAATGGCTTTTTTGTTTTGTCTTGTCTTTCCGCTACCTGCCTTCCAAAAATGCTCTGAATTAATGTCTTGATTTCCAAACACATGTAGCATCTTTTTTAAGTGGCTTTTTCTACTTCTTACTTTTTTTTTAGCTTGTCGTGCTACTATATAGTTCTGACTGACATTCAATAAGGATCTGAAAAGATCTCTGAGTATTGTTTTTAAAAACTTTAACTGGACTGCTTCCGTCTCTCTTCTGATCTGCTCATCTACACTCTTGACTTCCTCCACCACTCTGGTTTAAAAAAAAAAAAAAAAAACTACATCTAAATAGACGTTTTGCTCTCCAGGCACGTCTTGTAGCTCTACCACCTCTTGCCATCAAATGGCAAAAGCATCTTCACTTCTTGTGGTGTGTGTCACACACATTGACACCAGGCCATGAGTGAATAACTATTAAAGGTGCTTTATGCAACATTCAGAGTCTGAGGTGGGGTCATCTGCACACTGCTCCCACCTCTGACGTCACAAGCAAACATGGAGGTGGCTGAGCCGAAATTAGCAGCGCTACAGCAGTGTTACAACAGTGCTACAGCAGTGCTATGGGGCAAGCCTTTCAAAGGGAGGGACTAATATGCCCGGCTACCAACACAAATGAACAGAGAAACTGGGATTACACCGAAGCCTCGAGACCTTTTTCATATTTCAATAACACATTTTCTAAACCCTCTGGTGCCTTTGGGGCTGAAGAATTGGATCCAAAAATCCCCACTAACTGATTGCGAAGTTGCAAATGGTGAATAATCGCAGTGTGAATTCACAGTTTATGCGTGCCTATGTAACTTCTGGGGGGGAAAAAAGTGGGCACACAGTCACAAATGGTCCGTGATAATGATTAATGCCAATTGCAGTGTAAAAGAAGAGCCAGTTACACAACAAAATCTTGCTAACGTTAGCCACCGTTAGCTACTGGTCATATCAGACTAAGCAAAGGCTTGGCCACAGCATTAGTTCTAAATGGTGTGACATTCCAGCAGAGATTTCAGGTTATTCCGGTGGAATTGCCGCGATGAGTGGATTGGTCAAAAATAAATCTCCAAATTTTTAGTGTCCAGTTTAACTTTGGTGACTTTGACCGGCCAATTCACTCGTAGCATTCCGTCTTGACCACACTGACCTCCGAGGAGACAGAGAGCCGGAGAGTCCAAAATGGAGGAGGCTATCGTAGCTTATTAGCTGCATGTCACCGTTCCCTTTTAATTTAACCTCCTTAGCTGTTAGCATGAACTTCTCCACGTAAGAGTAATGGTTAAGACCAAAGCCGATGGTACAAATACATCTTTTCAATGAATAAACTGTGTACTTATTGTCCGGCTTAGCCAAGCTAAGCTAACAAATTTGCTAACTGACCGTTAACTCGCAGCGCTCGATTTTCCCTCTTCAATTACTTTTAATGAATTAAATGAGTTATAATGGTGAGCAAAATGCTCAGGGTCATTAAACCGGAGCGAAAGGGGGAAAAAGCTCACCAGATTCATTTTGTTGTACCAGTGACCAGGCCTTAAGGCTGTAGCATTATTATTATTAATTTGTTAATTTATAGTTTTATATTTTAAGAGGAAGAATGGGTTAATCCTTTCAAAAGTGCCATAGTCTTGCTTTGAGGTCCCATAATAACTAACTGTAACTGTAGTAAAGACATGCTAGGTAACTACAGTTGAAAATTAGCCAGCTGGCTAACACTGGAACATATTACATAAATGTTGACTAATGTGCGTTGTCCTCCATTTAAAAAAAAAAAAAAAGGTTAATTGTCTATTTTCAGTGGAAGCGGGGCACAGTGTTTTCAACTCATTTTCAAATAATCAGTTTATTTAAGTGTAGCAAATTGGCTTTCAAGCTGAAATCTAATGGCACACATTTTTCTCTTTAATTCCTAAGCTCTTTGTCATGTTCAGAACAGCAGATTGACTGACTTTTTTATTTATTTATTTTTTTGCAGATTCCTTACAAGCTCAGCTGATCAATATGGGTGTGATTCCCACTCTGGTGAAGCTGCTCGGCATCCATTCCCACAACACAGCCCTGACAGAAATGTGTCTAATTGCCTTTGGGAATTTGGCTGAGCTCGGTTAGTATACCTACATACCTGTTAGACAGAAGCTTGGCGGGGAAAGGTGAATTTCTGATGTGTATCCAAATATCTCTTTTGTCTTTCTTTCAAAAATCAAAAAAATAGTAACAATAAATTTGAGAACGACTGTGGCTCGAGTTTTGACTGCCTTTGAAAGTGGTTGATTAATTGTGTTTTCAGTTGGAAATGGAGTGGCTCACAGTTCCTCCTGCAGAGCCTAGAAATACCTTCATTATCTAAATGGAATGCACATGTCCATGTAGGGGAGAGGATGTCTTCTCAATCATGACATGTCTGTGATACTCCTGTGGTATTTTCAGAGTCCAGCAAAGAGCAGTTTGCCTCCACCAATATTGCTGAAGAGCTGGTGCGTCTCTTCCAGAAGCAGACAGAGCATGAGAAGAAGGAAATGATTTTTGAGGTTCTGGCTCCACTTGCAGAAAATGGTAATGTGATTTGTCTTTATTCTTTTATTTTTTAATCACTATTAAGTTCTACAAAAAGCATATCCACTGTATGGGAAGTGTAGATAATATTTGAGTACAAAATAGTGAGAGACTGTGGATCAAAATCATTTCCACCTACTCTATAGTAAAGGATCCTCTCAGTGTGAGTCATGCTTTCCAGGCAAGCTGCTAATGCCAAACTGCACAGTCATGGCAGACAGCTCTGCATTTGCCTTAGCTGCTCTGTGTGTGTGTGTGTGTGTGTGTGTGTGTGTGTGTGTGTGTGTGTGTGTGTGTGTGTGTGTGTGTGTGTGTGTGTGTTTTTTTTTTTTTTTTTTTTTTGTGTGTGTGTGTGTGTGTGTGTGTGTGGTGGTTACTGTTATCACCTCGGGTTGTTAGTCTCCAGGACAACGTCCTACTTAGGTCTACTCTAGAGAAATGTCGGCCTCTCTATCTCTTTTATTTGTCACACTGCGTCTTTTTTCATTACATTTTCTACACAATTGAACACTTGTGTGAAGAAGTCAGAGGTATTATGGTAAGACAGGGATCATTTACTGTGCAAGTGACAAATGGTGTCTTTTTAGTGCTTCATTTGTTTTTAGTAATTTACTATATTGTCTATACATCAAAAGACACTCGCAATTAAAAGTTTCCTAACACTCGTATAGGACTGTTACTTTGCTATCACCGAATCTGCAGATTATTCTTTTTCAATGAATCCTTTCGTCTCTAAAATATCTGAGAATGGTTACAAATTCCCGTTACAAGTAGTCCGAGCCCCTGGGGATATGTTTAGTTGTCTCGTTTTGTCCGATAAACGTTCCAGGCCCCAAAGATATTTAGTTTACTATAAAACAAAACGGACAGACAATATTCACAAGGTGTTACCAATAGTTTTTTGCCATTTTTGGTTTAAAAAAAAAAATGCCTTCAAATGATTAATTGATCATCAAAATGGTTGCAGACCAATTTGTGTCACTTGGTTAATAGACTAATTCTTTCAGCTCTTCACTTGTACTTTAAAATCGTACATACATGTGTTAATATACCTAGATATTATCCATTCCATTTTCTATTGTAATTTGGCTCATTTAGATTGTAGATTAGAACTCATCTTTTTGTTTCTTATACCTTAAAATAAAAATAAAAACTATATAAATTCACCATAATGTCTACACTGGATTGCTGTGGTTTTCACATTTCTTTATTTTAGTATAACTAAAGTTTTTGCAACAAATTTTACTAAAAGTATCACAAGTAAAAGTGCACATCATGCAGAATTGCTCTTGTCAGTGTGAGATTATATTATAGGATCATTATTATTGATGCATTAACATATGTAATGCAGTTAGGCACATTTTCATTGATCGTATAAAGACAGCTGGATGAAAAAGCTGAACATTCAAAAAAAATGCTAGAAACAAAATGTGCCAAAATGCAATGGAAATAGCCTTAGTGAATAAATCCTGACGTATATGGCGCGTGAGACTTAAACCCTATTCCCACCAAAATGACAAGTGGTTTTCTTTTTAAACACGTGAAAACCCATAAAAAATATGCAATCGACTCCTTTCCCATTGCCAGTAGTGGGTCACGATCAATGACGCGAGAGCTCTGGAAAACAGGTGTTCACTTTTCCTGCTCCAGCTTTCCCATACAGTACACACACACACAACTGCAACCTCAGCTGTAAATTCACTTGATATCTTCGCTACTAGGCTAAACTCTCATCGGCCCTGACCATTCTCTCTGCATTCACCGTCACTCTCTGGCTCGCTCCCACACACACACACACACACACACACACACACACACACACACGCTAATGGCTCTGCTTTTAGACCTGTGTGGGCGATGAGGAGAGGTTACCTCTAATCTGTACATGGAATAAACATAAATGCTATATTTCCATCCTGTTTTCCACATGGCTTTCCACCGTTTTGAGGTTTGGGATTTAATGACGTCATTTCATTGTTCCCTCTTCTTCTGCGACGGTTAATTAATTAATGGCACGCGACTGGAGAATGAGCTCCATCAACTACTTATCTGGATGCGCTAAGCTATCTAATATTTGCATAATGGTCGTGGATGGTAAAACGCATTTCTGTTGCCGTTTGTTTTTTGTAGACTGTGCAGTCAGGTTGGTAGGCTGGGCAGCGATGAGTCCCACGTGTGCTAACTGCATTATGCATATATGTCATATGAAGCACCACTGCATTGCAGCAGCGGTGTCTGTGTTTCAGACTTTACTGCTCACTGAGGTCCGCTCTCAATGTCTCGTCCTCCTTCCCCTGCCAGATTTGATAAAGCTCCAGCTGGTGGAGGCCGGCTTGGTGGAGTGTCTCCTGGACGTTGTGGCTCAGACTGTAGATGGAGAGAGGGAGGAGGACATCGCCCAGCTCAAGACTGCCTCAGACCTCATGGTTCTCCTGCTGCTGGGAGGTAAACACCTCAGGGGGACAATGTGAACTCGTGATAACTGGTGGGAGTATCACCAATTATACCACAAACTTACTTTGGTGGATGTGTTCTGTCATAAAATATTCAACGGTGAAATTCGTTAGCTACATAAGGTTAGGTTTCAGAGCATTCGATAGGAAGAACCTGAAAAGAACCTTGTGTAACAGCAATTGGAAAATTTATGTCAAACTTAGATTACTGTTGCAGCACAGATCCTGCAGCCAAATGCACATGGTCAGAATCAGAAAAGGATTTATTGCCAAGTAAGTAACACTTATAAGGAATTTGCCTAGGTGGTTGGTACATACATGCACATATTAAACATTAATATGAAATAAACAATAACTACAGGAGCAAATATATACGAAATAGCTGTTTAACATAATAAAAAAGAGGCTGAATGGTTTAGTGCAGAATGTGCTAAAAAAGGTCATCATTTTGTGAATTATAACCTACACACATGTCCATAAAACTAAAAGCACACTGTCTTTTGTCCAGCACTGATGTTGAGTATTAATAATTCAACCTTTTATGTAAATATATTATTGCAGTGAAATAGACCTGAACATGATGTGGTATAAATATACAAACTGGATAACGGTTGCCACAGCATTCTTTCTGTCCTCCTTTCTGGTTTAGATGACACGCTATTTTCAGAGCTTTTCATAAGTGCCAGCCAAACGGCCCCCTACTCATTTAAGTACAGCTGGCTGCTTAAATATTATATACATTTTTCATTTAAATGAAATAGTTTTGATTCACAAGTTGTAATACGCTATGTGTACCTTTTACAGTACGACCACTAGCCTTCGCTTCAAAACAATGGACATGAAACAATGTGAGCATGATACTAGAGAAACATGCCTATCGGTATCAGTCCCTCATGCTCTGGGTTTCTGGGTTAACCTTGTTTATTTTTCTTTAAAGTGAGAGTGCATGTATGCTTCTAGTAATACATTAACCATCACTGTGTCTTGATAAATCATGCAATAAAGGTGTCAATAAATATATAAAAATAATATATATATATATATATAGTTATAATAATAATAATAATAAAAACAGTTCAAATTATTCTTAATTACAAAAGTTCAGTCAGGAACAGGCTTGTGTTTTTGGTCAGTGACGTATTAACGAGCATTGTACAGTAACCTGTCTTCCTTGTGTTGTGTAGACGAGTCCATGCAGAAGCTGTTTGAGGGCGGAAAGGGCAGCGTCTTCCAGAGGGTCCTGTCCTGGATACCGTCTCACAACCATCAGCTGCAGCTCGCTGGGGCGCTGGCCATTGCTAATTTTGCCCGCAACGGTAAGTTTAACTTCACGTTGATACAAGATTAAAGCTTTAGTGGGTTTACTTTTTCATATTAATGAACGTCCGTTACATTCAAGCCATTACCAAATGAGTTGCTACAAAGCTAATTAAGACTATCAGCTCCACACAACTCTCTCTGGATTTCTCAGTATGGCTATGTTCAGAAGATTGTGGCGTCTGGTGACTTTTGAACGCAGAAAATTAAGTGAGGATAATTTCCTCTTCTGAAGAGTCCATCATGTTTTTTTAATCCTCCGTGTCCTCCTTGGCTACTAGCAACTGTTTGGAGGAAGGGTGGGGGCGTTGGTGCGATCACGGAAGGCTTGTATCATGTGGACGCACCGACAGTGTTGTCATTACTTAGAATTCCTCATGGGGGCGACATAAACTACAGCACTACAGCTCCCAGAGGAAAGTTATCGACCCAAACTTTTATCATCCCTGTTAAAGTGGGACATTGCAGCAGCAAAATGACAGTAGTACAACAAATAAAATGTTGATATACATCGTATCATAAATGTATTCAAAGTGGTATTTATCCAATTTCATCTCGTCAGCTGAGGGAGTGATGTGCTTAGGCAAAAGTTATATCTACCGTTGATATAATATTATGTGCATTAGTAACACGTAACAGTAAGTGAACCGTAGGGCCTAGCAAGCACTGGTCAGTATCTGACACAACATAAAGGTATCTGCTTTTGTTGCATTCATTTCTCAATGTGTAGATGGGAATTGCATCCACATGGTGGACACTGGGATTGTGCAGAAGCTTCTGGAGCTGTTGGATCGGCACGTTGAGGAAGGCAACGTCACTGTTCAACACGCAGCACTGAGCGCCCTGCGGAACCTGGCCATACCCGGTGAGTTGCTGCATCACACACACTAGGGGTGGGAGATATTGTCAAAAATGAATATCTCGATATTTTTTTTTCAATATCTCGATATCAATATTCAGACGATATTTTTGAAATCCTTCTAGAAGTTAAAAGAAGCCCTGTTCGGAGGCTATTTCGGTGGTTCTCTTGGGAAAATGTACAAGCAAGATGAAATCATAACAATAAACAAAGGGCTCTGTTCTGTAACATATTGCACACAACCATGTCCTTATTGGAAGCAGTCCTGGAGCTGGGACAGGGCCGGGTCAGACTAGGTTCTGATAGTCCTTCTACTTGGCTGTATAGTCCTTCTGACTGGGATTTATGCTGGGATCAGGAGTTGGATTTGATCTGACTGGCCCAGGTGAGGGAGAGGTGCAGTTCTGTATGCTTTTTTGATGTTAGAGTAACATGGTCTAGTGTGTTCTTCCCTCTAGTAACACAATCTACATGCTGGGAGAAAGCTGGAGGGGAACAGACTTTAAGGACGCCTTGTTAAAGTCCCCTGTATCCCGTATCCAGGTGATCGCGCTGCAGTTTTATCACTATGGTTAGCAGTGAACCAAACTTGTGCTAACGTTAGCATCGGGGGCTATGTAGATGGCAGTGTGCTGTTTTCATAGTAAATAAAATGGTCAGTATATTACCAATAGGGCTCCAGGTCAGGTGAGCCGTGCTGGGCAACGATCCTGCAGTTGGTACTCCATTCATTGTGCACAAAAATGCAGTCCTCCGCCTCTGGTCGTGCCGGAGTTATTTTGTCATTCTGCCGGTAGATAGCTAGCTCGGCGTGCTAGCGCCAACAACAACCTGGAGGGCTCGGTCAGGCTATGTCCTCCAGGATGTTATGAGCCGCCTGGAAGGCTCTTGTAACGGCTGTGTTGTATCGTGGTCCTGTATTGATTAGTTCAGTATGGCTGTACATACTTGTATAAATATACACCGACAGGAGAGCCGCTGCACAATCGCGCGCCGCCATCTTTGTTGACATGAGTGAACGTCATAACACACAGGTAAGAACTAGTAGCAGCTTACTCTCTTGCGGGACGATCGTGATTTTGTACAAAAAATACAGTCAAACAAACCCCTACAGTATTAAAATCGCTACATATAATTGTTTAGAAGGTTATAGTGTGCGTTATTTGTTTTCTCTTTAACTTCTTTCAGCTCTTTTCATGTTTGGGGGGTCGGATTGTACAAATTATGAATTATTCGATATCCCAATTTTGCATATGGTCCAGACAACAATTTGGATAGTACCTGTGTCATCTAGAGGTCTTTAAAGGTCCATTTGGTTCCTAGTTACTAAGGTATGACTGGACCCAAGTCTGACTGGGTGGGTTAGGGTAACGTTGTACTTCAATGCACATAAATACCTATTATTCTGACAGAGACGAGGCAGTGGAGCGGGAGCGGGTCTTACAGGTTTTATATTACATCCATGAACGGGATTGGATGGCTAGCAGAAACAAAGCCCTTTCAGCAGGAATGGATAAAGAAAAGGCTCTTTTGAATGGCAAGCCCTTCCAGATGGTTCTCTCCACAAGACTAAAGTGATTTACATGTGCTGTCAATGTGAACTGAGTTATCACCGGAGTAGTCCAGTCTCAAATACAACTTGAGCATCAAACACTTGAAAAATTATTCATTTGAAAGTACATTTAGAACAGATACAAAAATGTGTGATTATGTGCGATTTAAAAACTTTAACTAGGACGCGAGTTAACTATGACAATCGTGCAATTAATAAATATATATCTATATATATATCTATATATATAGATATATATATTATAAATAACAATATAAACATTAGTAAAGTGACCTCTGCTTTGAATTTTGAGAGTTGCCATCTGCAAGTATTGTATATGGTAAGACTATACTACCCACGTTTAAGTGTTTAAAGTCAAATAAAATATATTTTTAGTTATACCAGTACATCTCATTTTATGGACTAAAGCAAGGTGTAAAACTTGAGAAAATGACATATAACGTAAACATGAAACATTTCTTGAATTAAAGGTAACTTTTATTGAGCCAAACCCGGCCGGCCAGAGCAAACGTTCTCATTTCACAGCTAAACCGTACACTAAAACGTGTTTCTGAAAACATTTAAGAAGAGAAATAGGCAGTAACAGAATCTTGATTCATATTTGATCAGCGCTGCCTAGTTGTACAGTTCGACTGCATTCATGAGCAGTCATATACACTGCGTTAGAGACTCCTCTAGCAGATTTTATTCTTTCTGTGAGAGAAAGGACACTATATCCTGGAATGTAATTGTAAGACATATGCTTTTGAGCAACTACTGAAAATACAGCAAACTGTTGCTAAAAACAATTGACACACTGCATTGACTTAGGTAATGTTACTGTTTACAACTTTTTCTAGCTGTACCAGCATATGTTCCTATGAGAACACGCTCAGGAACCATAACACCTGCACTATTGTTCATTGCTGTTGGCGGCCAGCCGTGTAGCTAGTGCAGCCGTACTTTTTTATGATCCTAACCTAACGTTAACCCTTTTCCCCCCTGCTGTGAACAAAATCCTAGAGGAAACACTGTATGATAATCAATGAAAGTCTTTGAAGTGTTGCTTGTGTGTTTTTTAATGTACGTCATTTCCTCTCCCCAGTGGTGAACAAGTCCAAGATGCTGTCAGCCGGAGTAGCAGACGTGGTGTTGAAGTTTTTGCAATCGGAGATGCCTCCAGTCCAGTTTAAACTCCTGGGGACGTTACGTATGCTCATCGATACACAAGGTAGAGATTTGATCAGTTATTTTATGTGTGCACCAAACCCACGAACATTATCACAGCAAATATATCCACTCTGACAACACATTATAGACTGTGACGCAGTTCTAAATTCTAAGGTGTGTCTTCTCAAAACATGGTGGCCAGGCTAGCAGAGCCAGCAGGAGACCTGTGTCTACATTTTCCTATCTTAATGAGCGACTTGTAGTCATGGGATGGCAGCAGAGATGGTCTTGCTAGCTTGAGCTCATCTTCTCCACCTTTTTCTTCTGTGTTTACTCTGATGTTTACATTTGGAAACTTGACCGGCAAGCTGGCTAGCTATCCAGGGTCGGCTGGAGACTGGCAAGTGGATTTTCCGATCCCGATGAGGCACTCCTAGCCACATGCCATCACCGTCCAATGTCAACCACAAAAAGCACAATAATATTTGTAAAATAGACATTTCAGAATACATTTGCGGAGCTGACGGAGAGGTGGCTGGTGCCTTCAGAGAATGACACTTGGAATGCAGTTAGATATATTTGGGAAAAGTCTCGTATTTCCAGACCTTCCTCCACAGCACTGTGGAGGAGGGTCTGGCTAGTCCACACAGCATTCTGGGATGGGAGAAAAAGCTGCTCCGGTTTATTGGCATTTCTTTAAACCAATCACAATCGTCTTGGGCGGCACTAAGTGCCAGACTCAATGACAGTGCCTCTGCTAAATAGTCTCAGGAAGGAACTTGTTTTGGTGGAACATGTGTACGTTCAAAAGTAGTTTTAGTCATGCAACAGAAACCTCAGATAGGACAGATAGTCTAGCTAGCTGTCTGGATTTACCCTGCAGAGATCTGAGGAGCAGTTAACCATAGTCCTCACAAATCCACCGGAGGTTAGAATGCCAACACAAAGTGAGCGGAAGGTGACTGACATCTGGCGGGGAAAAAAAGGGACGTCTGACGGAATTTCCGGCAGCACCTGAACAATCCCGGAAATGAAACGTCGTCGATATACTGATTTGGGTACAAATAATCAAGAAAAGGGATTATTTTACTGGACTTTGGCAACACCAGAATAAATGGCAGTAATCAAGTGTGGTGTGTCTGTCATTTCAGCTGAAGCCGCAGACCAGCTGGGAACCAACGGGAAACTGGTGGAGAGGCTAGTGGAGTGGTGTGAAGCCAAAGATCATGCAGGGGTGATGGGCGAGTCCAACAGGCTCCTGTCGGCCCTCATTCGACACAGCAAGTCCAAGGTCAGACCCAATACTCTTCAGGTCTTTAGTAAGCTAAGTGTTAATCGTTCCTCGACTGTTTAAACTAGAGGGTTTCAAACTGTGTTGAAGGGGAGGTGTGGGGGCAGTCTGGCCGCCCACCATCACAGTCAGCAGTTGCAGCTGCTTTAAAAATGTTTGCAACGGATTGCCACAATTTACTACAAAGTTCCTACTACTTGGAATCACAACTTAACTTAACTCCTTTGTCCCTCATGCCATCATACTCTACAACTCCTCGGGGGGAGGAGGAAATGGGGAAAAGAGGACAGAACGAACAGAACAGGAAGGAAGGGAAGGAGTGGTAGCCACTCACTCATTCACTGTGCAATAAATTAATAATCTACTCGCATACATACCTCTAACTGCTCTTAACTGCTAATTTATGCTAAATGTCATTTATTTATTAACTGTATAATAACACAATACCATACACAGTCCTATATCTATCTATCTATCTATCTATCTATCTATCTATCTATCTATCTATCTATCTATCTATCTTTATTTATCTGTAGTTTATTGTTTACTGTTTGTTTATTTTTTTGTAAAAATATTTAGCTAAAAGTTTATTGTTATTCTTATACTGTGTTTTTTTTTATACCTCGTTATTTAAAGAGTGTTTTGTAAGCTGCTAAAATCTGCTGCTGGAACTCCAATTTCCTTGCGGGAGTCATCCCAAAAGGATCAATAAAGAGAAGTCTAAGTCTAGTCTAATGAAAACACAGATATGATATACATATTTTTGGATTCAGTGTGACTTTCCAAGGATATCCTTTTCTCAGATGTCCACCACAGTTAAACTTTCATGAATCCTTATCCTCCTTATAGCTCGAGAACTTGCCTGAGAATCCTCATGTTTTTAAGTTTTCTGTACATCCATGGGTGCACTGCAAACAGGAGCTGCAGTGGCTAATTCAGCATACTTTGTCAGAATTTGATCAAATATAGGTTTAAAAAATGGGGCTCAAGTTTTAGCCCACAGCTAACTAGCTCACTCAGGGCAACATTATATTTCCTGTTTACATCCCCCAAGCCCCCAAATTATTCCAAAACTTAGACTATCCTTATCCCCATTAACCCCATTTAAAAACTACAAATAATAGGAGTGACATAATGTCTATAAATGGTTGTTTTTTTTGACAGGATTAAGGCTCAGAATGGTTTTTATATTCCTGGAGCACTGACATGTTTTTGTATTCATTCATATTGTTAAAAAAAAATCAGGTGGGTGGGGGGGGCAGAGCGGGGAGGTGCAGTTGTCTCCATTTTGTCTAAAGGGGGGTCCACAGTGCCAGACTTTGAAAGCCTCTGGTGAGCAGTTATGTCCGACTGGAGTTTTTCCTTTGGATGGGCTCTTCTGTGAGAACACAGCCTTTAGGCAGACATTGTGCACAATGTCCCATCATATACAAACAGAACTTCAGGAAACACTGCCCATTAGGAATCAAAAGCAACTCTTATGTGACCTCTGCTGAGCAGCCACTAGTGGCAACTATGTGGCATTAGTAAATGCTAAAATGCAGTGTAGCAGAAGCACAAATAAAGAGGGGTCTAAAATCAGTTTGCTAACATTAGCCACCATAAGCACCATAAACCTGAGTGTATTGAATTGAGAAACTGTGCATTTTTGTTTATTAATAACATGTTTATTGTGTTATTTCATCTTCCAAAGGTGACACAGTCTGGCTTTAACAAATTTATAGTGTCTTCTAGATTCTGAAAGTACATCTCAGGGTTGGTTTATTAAAGCCATTTCTTTTTCAGGAAGTCGTCAGATCTGTCATCCAGGGAGGAGGAGTCAAGCACTTAGTGACCATGGCAACTAGTGAGCATATGATTATGCAGAATGAAGCACTGGTGGCTTTGGGTCTCATAGCAGCGCTGGATTTGGGTAAGAGTAAAAATAAATCAATCAGAATGTAGTTATGGTTTGGTTGTGTTTACAGTTAACACATCTGCAAAGTTGAAGTTGGTCATGGGTTTGCCTTTTTGTGTTGACATTATTGCAATCAGTTGATTTTTAAATATAAAAACTCCACAATCTTATACACACTTTACTCTGCTTTCAAGCCATAATTTGCCACAGCGCCTTTATTAGCACACAGCGGATTGGAGTAGATCTTGAAAATAGCACCACCTTTGTGCTAAATCGAGAATCTATTTCCATCCGAGAATCTTATTTTGAATCGAATCGTGACCCAAGATTCGGAATTTAATCGTGAGATGCGGATACAGGATCTGTAGAATCTGTTCACACCGCCACAGATATTTGCTTTGTATGCCGTTAAATGCCTACCTATTCAGAAATCCAGTTTACATAACCAAACGTGCTATAACAGTGTTACTCGCATTGCTCCCATTTTCTCTCTGTGACACGCTCTCTTCTCAACTCTTCTCCAAAATAAACCGCTCTGAGATAACAGAGCTCAGCCCACAGCTTCACTCACTCAAAGCAGATAGTATTCGAAATGGCGATTTATCCATTTAAATGTGAATAAATGACATATTGCTCCTCAAAACCACTGAAAACTGTCCAAAAATCAAACCCAAAGTCCAATTATTATGGACGTTATCTGTCATTAAGCGTTTGTGCTTCATTAGATTTCGATCATTCCCTTTTTCTTTTCTTTTTTTGACGACGTAGTTAAAGCGGCAGGCGTGTGTTGCTTAGGCGGCCGCCATAACTGCCAAATGCCGCGGGAAACCCTGGGTCTAAACCAGGAGGAGTACTGAAAACACTTGGACTTCAGTCCTGTGACTTAATTATTTCATTACACCTGCTTTTTCTCCGTGGAACATTCTGTAGAAAACCTATCGTGATATTCATCACGCTAACACGTCGACACTCTCTTTCTGGATTTCAGTTGCGGCGGAGAAGGACTTTGTTGGAGCCAACCTGGTGTCGGTGCTTCACAAGCTGCTGTCAGACGAGAGGAGTGCACCAGAGATCAAATACAACTCCATGATCCTCATCTGTGCAGTCATGGGCTCAGGTGAGACTTAAAAAGGCTTTAACCACATACAGGGTGTCCGTGGGGTCTTAAAAAGTTGCTAAATACATTCATTGAAATTTAAGTCCTTCAAAAAGTCCTAGAAAAGTCAGTTCTCCAAGGCATTACATATTGTAGCTTGTTTTCAAAATGTATATTTGTCCAAAAAGGTTGTATGCTAAAGTTAGCGTGAATTTAAAGGTTGCATGGGCGCGTAGTGGGATTCTGTGTAGTCTATTTATGGAACCCTGCTTGATTTGACGTCACCCGAAAAGGACAACCGTTAGCGCACTCACTAACCCATGACCGCTGCTGCTTCTTAACGTTACACGAAGGTCCCTTCACACCTTGGCGCTACCTAGCTAATGGGGAAGGTTTTCAGACATATATGGTTGGAAGACAAGGAGTCCCATCTCTGGAAATAATTGAGAGGCGTAATGTTACTTTTCGGTGTCAGGATGTTGGAAGTGTAGCCTCGATGGGGATCAGTGCTGTCCGGGGTCGTGGAAGTGCGAGCACCTTGCAGGAGCGCGCGCAGCTTTAGCGAAAAACGATTTAATCTCATACTGAGATTTGCATCAACTGTTATTCATCCCTTAACCTTGTCTCTAGATATCTAAGAGTCTAAATAGTTTCAAGAGTGCATACGTTGGGCAACTTTTTCACTTCAATATTTGTTTTATTTATCGCAAGTCACATGACTTGCGATAAATACGTCATCGATCACAATATTATTGCACATCTCAGATTTTCCTCCTATTGTGCAGGCCTCTCTGTATTACGTGAAGGGGCCTTCTTGTCAATTCTGTCTGCTAGCAAATGACAGAAAAATACCTAAAAGCTGCTGTGTGCTGGGATGCACTAAGAACAGGGTAGAGAACCCATAACTAAGTTTTTTATAAGCTGTCGAACCGAAAAACTAAGCTTTTAGGAAGACATAAGTGTATACAGGCGCTACGGTATGAGGCATTAGCAGGAAGACTGGGGAATCTCTCAGTATGCCTAAAATTACGTGGGACATTTGACAGTTTTAGGCCGACTACATTTCTGTAAAAAAGCATTTTGACAGGATACAACATGTGTTCTAGTGGAATGTGGATAAATCCGAAAGCTATGCCGTATTATGCTTGCTAACATTAGCTTACTAACCGCTAACTTCCCCTCCCTGGTAGACATAACGTCTTTTGTTTTTTTGCTAGCTACATGCATTTATTTAGTGTTCCAGCCCTCGGTTGCATATTGCGGCGCCGATTGTTTCCCTCAGGTGGGCGGGGCTTTCAGAGTATGACGTGTGCTGTACTCGGTCTCTATAGAAAGGCGCTCCATGACTAAACACAGCTGTTATTGTTGATGGCTAAATAATGCCACATCCAGTCATGTAATCCATCTGCTCTGTCTGCAGTCTTTCATCTAGCGGTGGATGACGCAAATATAAAGCGTATGTTTTATTGTGTCGAGTCATACTCCACATTCTCCGTCTCCGTTTCTCTTTGGAACACAAATGCTGTTTTCCTTCACTAATTATTCAAAAAAAAGAACTTATTTTAAAAAGAGAAACTCTGAGTAGCAGGTGAGTGCGTATGACGTCACTCTGTTGTATGTATCGTTGCTTGAATGTCAGCTTTTATTTGAATAATTTCCCCCGATATCCCCCCTTCTCTCTCTTTTTATTTTTTTCATTTTTTTAGAGCCTCTCCACAAAGAGATCCAGAGCCTGGCGTTCATCGACGTGGTGTCCAAGCTGAGGGCCCACGAAAACAAAACGGTCTCCCACCAGGCGTCCCTCACGGAGCAGCGACTAACTGCCCAGAGCTAAATGACTGTGTCCAACCCCACGCCCCCATCCACCCAAATGCCTGCCTGACCACCTGATCACCTAATGACACCTCATGACTGCTACCCCACACCCCCACCCCGTGCCCCCATCGTCATGTGCCAAGGTACCATGTCGCGTTAACTGCCAGCCAGACCTAGTCATGTCTCTAACCCCCCAAACCCTTCGCCCCGCCCATCTCCACTAGGGTTAGACTGATGTTGATTTGGAAAGCCAACACTCTGCGCTTATATACAAATCAGAAATTCTATTTTTTATTTGAATTACAAACATTTCACCCACAATTTGATCCTTGTTTGGGTGGAAAAGCCTCTGAAACTGTTTTTCGACTACTCTGGGGGCACCGACACTCCTCTGAAAGCCATAATAATGAGATTTATGTAGGTGGGTGAGCAGGTCCTTAGGGCAGGGTGAGGCAGTTTTTCATGTCAGACTTTACAAACCTACACCCTGAAATGGTCAATGGAGGGATTTGTGTAGAAGTGGACCCCATTGACTTACTGGTCTATCTACGTCAGTCTAACCCTGGTCCCCCCAACTCTACTTGTGCATGCGTCTTCTGCTACAAGTAGCTCCACAGGGGCCGAGGCGCCATAAGCAGCCTAACGCAATAGATAAGAGACAACACTCTTTTACGACCATAGCTGTGATGCCATCCGCCGGTAACCCACCAGTAAAAAATGTGCACAAAAAGAACAAAAAAAATAAACTTCCTGTTGTGATTTCTTTTTCCCATTTTTAAGAAAAGCAGGCATCCATGATGTGCCCAGTTGTGTCCCATGTAGCTCGAGTATAAATTGACTAGAAACTGTGCATGTTTTAGTCCTGTTGAAGGTGTGACAGTGTTCATTTTACCTCTCTAGTGCTCGCATAGCCCAAAGTACAGCCCACTCTGCTCCACTGACACCTCCACACTCATTTTATCAGATTTTTAATTCAACAGTCGTCCAAACACGTTCCCCCTGCTCCCAACAGCTGTACAGTGATGTTAGAGGCTCCTTCAGTCTCCGCCTAAGAACTAGGTGCATCCAACGCAGTGGAGAACAGGGGCTGTAGTCAAGTCTGCCTTCGTGGGTCGAGTCCAGTAAGCTCCCAAGACTGAGTGCAGCCGAGTTGAAGTCCAGACCAAAATAGGGATTGATGGTGCGTCTATCCAAATGGCAATACAGCAATGTTTTCCTAGTTTAACCATCAACAGAGATGAACAACTTCTGCAGGAGCTCCGTTAGCCCTGATACAGCACAGTCGTACTACTTATCACAGTCCTGTGTTGCCATCTCCCCGAAGGTGGATTTCAGAAGATATTCTAGGGTTGACAATTGGTGCTTTAACAAAATACCTTTTTAGATAAGTAATCATCAGTAATGTGGACATAATGTCTAAGTGGGTAAAGGCAAATAATAGAAGAGCTAGAACAGTCTGGTAAGTTCAGAAAAGTACATCACTTTACTGTAACGCAGCCTTTAAAACCAGTAAAAGACACTTATGTCATATCACGATATTACAATATCCAAAATCTAAGACCATATCTAGTCTCATATCACGATATCGATATAATATTGATATATTGCCCAGCCCTATCGCGAATACAAACACACAAATCTTCGTGGCGATCAATAAGGTGAGAAAAGCAATGTCAGGTGGGTGCAAAGTAAAGATCTTTTTAATTAGAGTCAAAACCAAGCATGGGAAATCAAAGATGGTGCAGGATTTCTTGTTCACAAAATCTTTGATATGACATGGTTGGTATTGGTAAAAAAAAAAGTCCTTTCTTGGTCAGATGAAATCATGTTTTTGACCATGCTCTGTGACTTTGCACCCATCTTATAGGTTCCTAAGAAGATTGCCTCTCTAACATCAATCCAATGGATGCAAGGCAGTTTGCCTAATCTGTTTGACCCCCTTTGCGTACCCAGATTTCTGCAGATAAAATTCTTGTTTTTGTAGCACTGTGGACAAACTCAAGAAAATATCAATTGAAGGTCATTTTTTTTAAATATATTTTTGGATGGGCTGAGATGGCAGAGTAATCCATGAAGAGCAGCCACGAACAAGATAAGTTTAAGTCAAAGTAGGCATGAGACTAAGAATTCCGAACGTACTACAGCTACAAAGATCCACTGCATGTGATTCGGTTAGAACACACAATAGTGCCCCCAAAATCACAAAAGTGGGACACTATTGTGCAGTGTAAGAAAACCAGGGAGTGTGATTTTTCGGTTTTAAAGCAGCCACCATTCATATGTGTGTGTACAGTTTGTGTGTGTTGTGGAGCAAAGTCTGGGATCTTGTGAGAACAGGTAACTGAATGCAGACACAGAACGGTCAGACAGGTCTCTCCTTATGTGTGACAGTTGGTTCTTCTAGTCAAGGGATTTCTGCTAACATGCACACGTCCCACACTGTACGCCACTCTGTTAACACGCCACGGTGGGTTTCCTGGTCTGGGCCCACGCCATTTTATTTTTTTTTTTTTTAAAAAGGTATGAATGGTTATTTATCAGATTTGTGCTCTTCTAAAGACACATGCCTGTGGAGATGTATCCATAGTAACTGCATAAAATACTATAAAGTTAAATGTTTGTTGTAAATGTCATGAGTTGTACATTTGGAGGACTGTAACTCAGCAGATAATTAAAAGATGATAGCTGGTGATGGCTGATGTCTTTATTCCTACAGTATCTCAGTGTTGTGTGGTAGAATTCAGACCAAATAACAAATAAAACAAATACCCTTTTCATTTCTATGACCTAATCATTTAACAAGAATATTTTATTCAGTGTACTAATAAAATGGTTTCTTTTTCTTTTTGTGTTTTTGGTAACGCACGTTATAATGCTCACCTAGCTGCTAGTGTGGCTCGCCCTCATCCTCTGCTTGACTGGCTAGTAGTCCTTACCTAGCTACTGAGTATGTGCAACTCCCCACAAAGATGGAACAGAAGTGAGATGCCTCACTCTGTAGCTAAAACAGAGAACTCAACACAGGGTGAAAAGAGGAGTTGCAGCAATGTGCAGTACAACTAAATTTTTTTTTTAATTAAACCATGTAAACCTATTCTGATATAACCTCAATACAATTATGAACCTGAAAATGAGCACAATATGGGCACATGAGCAATGTAGCTAGCTAATGTTACTAAGTCTTAATCTGTTACACTAGCATGGAATTCACTATACTATATTTGTTATTTTCCTCCAGTTTCTCCCTATCCTCTCATCTCTGTGCATTTATGAAGTAAGCTGGGGCATAAGTCTGGGTGGTTGACACTTAACCTCAGTTTACAGCGACCAGAGCAAGTTGGTGCCAGTGCAATCACAGTGAGAAAATCATTTCCCATTGGGTCAAAACCGTTTGAAATAAAAATCCTTTTCAGAACTCCATTCCTCCATTGTGATTCGTCCATGTTGCGTTAGCGGAGAGATAGCAGTAGGGCATGCAGTAGATCAGAGTGCCTGCTGGAGTAGAATGCCCCGTTGTGCTCATACACTGTGAATTTTGAATTTGGATAATCAATTACAGATTAAATATAGATTTCTTCCCACATTCGAATGATAGTTTAGATTTCAAATATACAGTAACTGGCTAAATCGTCAATCAGTCCGGTTGTTTGGAATGAACACAGTTGAGACTAGTTTCTATCAGAAGCGACAGACCGCAAAGATGTCCGGGAACGCTGACAGATGATGTGTGGGAAGTGAGATGCCTAAACAAATCAGAGCTCTTGCCAAAAATCTGGACAAAAAAAAAATATCACTCAAGAATGCTCAAAGAATTCACCTTAATTCATTTTACTTGATATTAAAATCGGTCCAATTTCAACAGGACATGAGACAAGGAAATTAGAGGAGGTAGTTACATTACAATGTCTGTGGGGTAAACTGTGATCATCTAAACAATCTGTACAAGTGGTACAGGTAGTGATAAACAGCAGGGCCCTGGTACGCCCGCATTTTACAACCCAACACAAGCTCCATAGTGACAAATCGGCTTCAGTAGTAATGGGTTTTTACTGTCCAATACACCAGGGAAGTTATAAAACCAAATCAAATGTACAATACATATTTAGTATCAAAAACACATGATCCCTTTTTATGTAGCTTAACACTACCACAATTCAGTGTACGAGTTCCACAACATCAGTCTGAACATACTTTACTGAAACAATACTGTAAAAACAAAACAAGTGATCCATGCTTTGAGCAAATCGCTTTAAACCATCAAAAGAAACAGAATAAAAAAAATTAAAATCATCTTAGCACTTTCCATTTCAAATTTGGTTTCAATCCAGAATGGATTTAAAGATGTTCATTCAATGTGTGTGCTGATCAGATGTGCCACAAAACACACGTAGTGAAAGACAGCCACTGGAAACACGTGCCAGGTTGGTTTTCATTCAAGTGAGGGCAGAAATGAATATGAAAATAATACCACCAAACTGCGTAAACCTGGCAAGGAAAACATAACCTCCTTGGCAACGGTTAGAACCAAAATATGAAATGACAGCGGGGGTTACAACTGCATTGGTTTTGTAGCCATACGTGGATCAGAGCTGGAACGGGTTTCATAATTATCCAGACTCTTAAAAATATTTTAAAAAGGGGGTTCACTATTCCGTTTAAAGGCTCCGACACACCAACCCGACGGCCGACCTTCGGCAGAAAAAGCCAGTCGGACTGACTCCTCCCCGAGTTGGTCCAAAAAGTGCCTTGGAACACACCGAAGCGACGCCGACTCGAGCGTACGTTCTGCGCGTGTGTGAGACCTAATGCGTCTCCATAACAGCAGGCGGCGCTAATCTGTATTGTCGCCCAAAAACATGAAAACCGGCAGCTGATTGGACGAACGCGTCACGTGGGTCTGGCTGCTCCCGGACTTTACAACCGGGCATAATGCCAGCTTCATTCGGAATACCTCATTTAGTACAATATCTCATATTGTACTAAAATAGTTCACCGAAACATGTTTCTGAAAACATTTTAAGCGATAAATTGGCCGTGCAGTTGCTGTCTTCGTTTCAGATCGACAAAGGTCAGTTTGAAAGATTTTCGTCAGATTTTGAGAGGCTTAGTCACGCTCATATTGGCCATTGAGTCCGACTGCCCGCCTTCAGATTCAACAAGTCAAATCGGCCCAAATGAAGGCCGACGGCTCCTCAGACTGACGACGGCACGGAACACACCGAACACACTCGAGTCACTGACCTCGCCAGACTGTCCGACGGCCGATAATCGGGTTGGTGTGTCAGCGCCTTAACAATTACAATAACTTCTTTATGTGTCCTGATAGGACTGGGCCAGCCTGTGCAAGTGCTGATTTCCATACTGGAATTTCAGTAGAGATGCCAAAACTTCACTTTTTCCAATTCCTTTTTTCAAGAAATAAATACAATTGACACATTTTTCATAAAAAAAACAATTCAGATTTTTCAAGCCTATATTTTCCCGCGTCACCAAAAATGTAACGTACTCACGTTATTGGTCACATGATCATTCCTCCCGTCTAAAGTGGTCAAAACTAAATCCCTCTAGCATTTGGTTTGCCAAATGGCTTGCTTTATCTTCTAAAGCTGAGGTCTTTTTAGTAGGGCCGGGCATTGTTTGGATTTCAACAATTCTGATTCAAATTCTGGTTCTTATCAATTCTCGATTCCAGTTCCATGGTGATTTACAGTTTTACGGGGCTTTTTCAATGAAAAATAAAGCCAGACTTTAGAGGGCTTTGCGCTCTGTGACACAACAAGCACCTGGAAGTACGGCGGCTGCTACGGAAAACAAAAGGGTAACTACGGTTTGTTTTTTAACCTGATATTTCACCAAGTGAATTTCTTTTTTTTTTGTCTGGTCTCAAGTTTGTTTTTTTACAGTTCTGAAAATCCAGAAACATCTTTCGGTTTAAGCAGTGGTTAAAGGGTAACTACGATTTTTGTCAACCTGGACCCTATGTTCCCATGTTTTTGTGTCTAAGTGACAACAAGCTACAATGTAAGTTAATAGGACAATTGATCAGTTTGTATTTACCTTCACAAAAGTGCTTGTTACTCTGCTGCCGACTGCAGCGATCTCTCTTAATACAGGACCAATGTCAAAGATTGTTGTTCCCATCAGTCACTTAGACACAACACATAGGAACATAGGGTCCAGGTTGGAAAAAACAGTAGTTACCATTTAAATTTGGAACTGTAGTTGGATTCAAAACCAAATTTCCCATAAGATTCCAATTAAAAACTATTCCAGTGGAATCGTAACTTTTGAAACGATTCCAAGTTGGAACCGGTTCTTCATGCCCAATCCTAATTTTTAGTCGCTGGGACCAAACACTGATTCGGCTAACTCTGAAAACGGCCGGATTTTAGCTTCAGCTTCCAACTCTGGAAAGCATTTTTATACAGAGTGAGGTAAGCTACGAAGGGATTATTTCACGGTCAGTATTGAGAGTAGGAAAACTTATAGCAACCAATAACTGTTTTTTTTTTAATAACATCACAATTAGCTGACCCCTTAGTCCATTAGTAACTCAGTATGCTAAATAATTGGAGTAATTTGTAGTCATTTCCGCTTTCATGCTGGATGAGTTAGTATCAAGAGACTATTCAGCTGATCTCTAGCGCCACCGTATGCACAGTCCGATACACATGGTGGAAAGGTACATAAAGCAAGCACTCCACTTTAAAAGAAGCAAATCCTTAGTTCTTGTACACAACTATTTCACAGTCCTATATGATGGGTTTTAGCAATGGAGCGTTATTTCCACAGTGAAAAATACCGATCTAATATCAAAAAGATGTATCAAAACTCCTACTCTCTACACGTAGCTATAAAAACCGGAGCATTGTGACAACGTGCATGTAGTGCATGTTTAACCATCCTCTGCAACAACAAGTCACACAGTGTTATATACAGGGCATTTCACATATTAGTGCCTTGAAAAGAAGGTGCTGGTTCAGTGGACAAAATGGTGCCGGTGATCGACGTGGTCCTCTGAACGCTCCGCTGACGATGTGTTCAAGGAGGCGCATTCAAAGACCCGGAGCTGACAATACAAAATGAGACAAAATCAAATGAACATTATTTGGATTTTTATGCCATCCTGATCTACACCGGATTTAAATTTCATTAACGAAAGGCAGCGGTGGAAGAAGTATTCGGATCCTTTACTTAGCTTAAAGTATATACCACACTTTAAAAATACTCTGTTACAAGTAAAATTCCTTCTTTAAAAATGTTACTTAACCCTCATGCCCTCTTTGGTCATTTTTGTACATTTTTCTCAAGTTTTTTTTTTCATTTTGTGATCATTTTTGCTGTGTTACTTCTTATGGCATGAAATTTTGTAGGAATCCTTCTTTTCAGTCAAATTTTTTAAATCCAGTGTTTTTTACTCTTACATGTCTTTTATACTTAAATGATTCATTTTGTACCCTCTGGACACCTTCGAGGCAAAAATGTCCACGCACACAAAAACTGTTATTAAATCATCATATATCAATATTTTTTTCTGCTTTTTTTTCATGAATCACTTAAACAACTTCTTACCTAATCAAAACCACCAAACATTCAATCATTTTCAGGATTTTAACCCTTTAAATGCCAGTTTATGTATTTGAAGTATGTCATTTTTATAAAAAAAAACACAAAAATGATTTTTTCCCTATAATGAATAATATGTAGATGGAGCTTTGGTGGTGATTAGAGGCTTGGATATGCCAAAGATAAGCAACAAAACTGATTTGATTGCATTAGTATTTTTATGTAATTCCAGATACTCCCTCTGGACACCTTCGAGGCTAAAATGGCCCCATTGACTTCCATTATAACCACATGTTTTGATCTCACTGCCTTTACAGTATAAAACCATGCATTCTGTAATGTCAGCATTTCATTTGGAAGAAAACTAGTCATATAACATTTTACAGTATTTCACCAGATTCAACCATTTTGCCCTTGTAGGCCGATGCATGAAATTATAGTTATATTATGGAGCTCTGTGTGTGTGTGTGTGTGTGTATGTGTGTGTATATGTGTGTGTGTATGTGTGTGTGTGTGTATATTTTTTTTTTTGTGTGTGTGTGTGTGTGTGTGTGTGTGTGTGTGTGTGTGTGTGTGTGTGTGTGTGTGTGTGTGTGTGTGTGTGTGTGTGTGTGTGTATATATGTATATTTGTGTGTGTCTGTGGGTTTGTGTAAATCTGGGTGAAAAAAGGGCTTCTTTTGAAGGATGCATTTCATGTGTCTTTGAAGACGTGCTTGAATAAAAACATTGTCTCCTGCTTTAGTTGTAAACAGAAACAACTATTAGTGTGTTTATGCACCTGGCTCTAGAGAAGGAGACAGACCTGGAGCAAAGAGAAGGAGCCTTTATCTTCCAGCCAACTGCAGGACTCATCTGAAGATGACACAAGTTTCTGGAGTCTGACAAAATGGTCACTGGTGTCCTCCAACTCTGTGAGTGCCTCTAACCCTTCCTCTGAAAGTGGAGAGGACACTGAAGATCCTCTCCATCCTAACATTGAATGGACAGTGAAGAATTGGCAAGTCTGGTCTCCATCTAATACAGAGACGCTGCGCAATATTCAAGCACCGACCGGCATGATGCCAGAGCCCAGGAGATATGCCATATCAAGAATCCATGATGTGGCATCCTCTTTCGACCTTTTCTTCACTCTTGACTTGATCCAGCTGATTCAGGAAATGACAAACCTACACGGGAGGTGTTCAATCTCAGGATGGAGTGATGTGGATGCTCAAGAGATTTTAACATACATGGGACTTCACACTTGGCTGGTGTGTACCGGTCCAAAGGGGAATCCACCCGGAGCCTGTGGGATGTCCATAGTGGGAGACCAGTCTTCAGGGCCACCATGTCCCACAAACCATTTGAAATGATAAGCGCCAGTTTACAGCACATGCAGGAGACAATGTTTTTATTCAAGCACGTCTTCAAAGACACATGAAATGCATCCTTCAAAAGATGCCTTTTTTCAGCCCTAAAGTGATCATTGCTTGCTTACAGGTTTACGCAAACTCTCTCACTCACACACACACACACACACACACACACACACACACACACACACACACACACACACACACACACACACACACACACACACACACACACACACACACACACACACACACACACACACACACACACACAGCTCCATAATATAACTATAATTTCATGCATCGGCCTACAAGGGCAAAATGGTTGAATCTGGTGAAATACTGTAAAAATGTTAAATATGACTAGTTTTCTTCCAAATGAAATGCTGATATTACAGAATGCATGGTTTTATACTGTAAAGGCAGTGAGATCAAAACATGTGGTTATAATGGAAGTCAATGGGGCCATTTTTGCCTCGCGGTGTCCAAAGGGGTATCTGGAATTACATAAAAAATACTAATGCAATCAAATACGCTTTTGTTTTATCTTTGACATATCCAAGCCTCTAATCCCCAACCAACCCACATTCCTCTGATTTATTTTATGGAAAATAATTAATGTTTTGTTGGGTTTTTTCAAAATAATTGTTACTTCAAAGATTTAAAACTGGCATTTAAAGGGTTAAAATCCAGAAAATTATTAAATTTTTGGTAGTTTTGAGCAATTTACAAGTTGTTTAAGTGATTTATGAAAAAAGCAGAAAAAAATATTGATATATGATGATTTAATATCAGTTTTTGAGACATGTACATTTTTGCCTCGAAGGTGTCCAAAAAGGAGTATCTGGAACTATGTAAAAATACTAAAGCAATCAAATTAATTTTGTTGCTTATCTTTGACATATCCAAGCCTCTAATCACCACCAAAGCCCCATCTAGATATTATTCATTATATGGAAAAAAATATTTTTGTGGTTTTTTGTAATAAAAAATGAAATACTTCAAATACATAAACTGGCATTTAAAGGGTTAAAATCCTGAAAATGATTGAATGTTTGGTAGTTTTGATTAGGTTAGAAGTTGTTTAAGTGATTTATAAAAAAAAAGCAGAAAAGAATATTGATATATGATGATTTAATAACAGTTTTTGTGTGCGTGGACATTTTTGCCTCGAAGGTGTCGAGAGTAAGTTTTTTTAAGGAGGGCATGAGGGTTAAGTAAAAGTATATAGGTATCGTCAGGAAAATGTACTTAAAGTATTAAAAGTAAAATAACTCAATGCAGAACAATCCCCCCATTGTAGAAAGAGTAAAGGATCCAACCAGTGTGTTTAATGGTCTCATCATCTCAGCTGGACTTGTAGCCGTTATATTGTTGGCTAGTTTACTTTAGAATCAAACATCAGATTTTATAACTTTAACTACATGTGTTTTGTCAGATGAATGTAGTGGAGTAAAAAGTACAACATTTCTTTCTGAAATGTAGTGGAGTAGAAGAGTAAAGTACATGTACCTCAACATTTGGACTTAAAGGGTAAGTACTGTTTTTTTTTCAACCTGGACCCTATGTTCCTATGTGTTGTGTCTAAGTGACTGATGGGAACACCAATCTTTGACATTGGTCCTGTATTAAGAGAGATCGAAACAAGCTACAATGTAAGTTAATAGGACAATTGTCCAGCTTGTATTTACCTTCACAAAAGTGCTCGTTATGCCGCTGACATACTTTATTATTATTAAATATTTGATTATTATTCTAAATGTCTGACAACATTATGGAAAGGATCCCTTCAGAGATAGACGTTTAAAACCTCCTTGAGACCTTTCTGTTTAACCAGAAACTCTGAAGTCGCTAGCGCTATAAACCCACCAGACTCCTTCTCATATAAATCGGTAAACTATGTGTTTATTTCAACCAAAACTAGAGTTGTGATGGTTGGAAAAGTGGAAAGACGACCCAAAACGGCTTTTCATAGTTTTATTTTGTTTCTGTCGACTTTGAGTGAAGTGTGTTTTACGATGCTAAAATGACTGATTATTTACAGGGAGTCTGGTTGGTTTAGCGAACGCAAGTTCGCGGATGTTTTTATGTTTAAAAAAAGGATCTTACTCTTTAACACAAAGGTCGACCTCCTTAGAAATCCTTTCCATAATGTTGTCAGACACTTAGAATATTAATCTGAGCCTGGCAGCGGCAAAACAAACACTTTTGTTAAGGTAAAACACGCTGGACAATTGCCCTATTAACTTACATTGTAGCTTGTTTCTCTGCTGCCGACTGCAGCGATCTCGCTTAATACTGGACCAATGTCAAAGATTGTTGTTCCCATCAGTCACTTAGACACAGACACATAGTTACCCTTTAAGTACAGTACTTGAGTAAATGTACTTAGTTACATTCCACCACTGAAAAAAGGTTACCTGTTAGGATTGAAATGCTGCTTCAGCATCAGGTGAAGAAACTAGAAAAGAGGAGATAGAAAGCTAAATTCATTAGAAAGCCTTGAAACCATCTGCTTATTAACAAAGCTCCAACACCCCCGTGTCATTGGTACAATTTCTAATAAAAGTTGAGGACAGAGAAGTTAAGGGTTAGGTTTGGAATGCTTGGAAAAACAGTGTTCTGCAAAGGATCAACGGTCTAAACTAAAGGCTGGAGAGAGAAGATTTAGGATTACATGTTGAGGCGGAGAAAAGACAAAGAGAAAAATGTCTTTTAGTTGGACAACGTGACAGTGGAAGGAAAGGTCAGGGAAGAAAGACAGGATTGTTGTGTCAGTGACACGACTCCAAGGCTTATAAATGCGGACCAGCCCAACTCTACAGCTCAGCAGGAACATGTCGGAGCATCAGCAATGTGCAGTTGCTTTAAAGAATCAAATGTATTTTAATAGCTTTTCACTAGGTTCATGCCATCAGCACTACCTTAATTTCCCAAAGGTCTAGATTTATGTAAATGTGTTCTTAAGAGTTTCTTCTGTTTACGGATCAGCTAGAAATGTATTGGAATTGGCCATTCTCTGCACCAAAGTGTCCTGCTGTGTCTGTTTATGAGTTTAGAGCTTTCAGGGAATAAATGTGTATTCCAACGGTGAAAAGAAGACTTTGTCTGACTCTTTGTCTGCGTGTTCCATGTTGGCCGGTACTGAATTTACTACTCCGGACCTCACAAAGACTGTATTAAATGGCGCCACCTTATTAACAATGCCAATGTTTCTAGCAGTAGATCAAATAGTTTTATAGTAAATAAACCTGGTAGCTGCATCTGCATGCTGATATTTCACCAAGTGAATATCTTTCTTTTTGGTCTGTCAAGTTTGCTTTTTTACAGTTCTGGAAATCCAGAAACATCTTTTGGTTTAAGTAGTGGTTAAAGGGTAACTACCATTTTTTTTTTTCTCAACCTGGACCCTATTTTCCTATGTTTTTGTGTCTAAGTGACTGATGGGAACAACGATCTTTGACACTGGTGCAGTATTAAGTGAGATCGCTGCAGTCGGCAGCGGAGAAACAAGCTATAATGTAAATTAATAGGACAATTGTCCAGCTTGTATTTACCTTCACAAAAGTGCTCATTTTGCCACTGACCGACTCAGATTATTATTGTAAGTGTCTGACAACATTATGGAAAGGATCCCTTCAGAGATAGACCTTTAAAACCTCTTTGAGACCTTTATGTTTAACCAGAAACAGCTCTGAAGTCGCTAGCGCTGAACCCACCAGACTCCATTTAAAAAAGCAATACTTTTAGCGTGTATAGAGCCAACATATTTTCACATGTAAATCGGTAAACTATGTGTTTATTTCAACCAAAACTGTTGTGATGGTTGGAAAAGTGGAAAGACGACCCAAAGCAGCTTTTCATAGTTTTATTTTGTTTGTTTAAAAAAAGGATCTTACTCTTTAACAGAAAGGTCAACCTATTTAAAAATCCTTTCCATAATGTTGTCAGACACTTATAATAATAATAATAATAATAATAATAATAATAATAATAATAATAATAATAATCTGAGTCTGTCAGCAGCTAAACAAGCACTTTAGTGAAGGTAAATATACAAGCTTGATAATTGCCCTATTAACTTACATTGTAGCTTGTTTCTCTGCTGCCGACTGCAGCGATCTTGCTTAATACTGGACTAATGTCAAAGATTGTTGTTCCCATCAGTCACTCAGACACAAACACATAGGAACATCCAGGTTGGAAAAAATGGTAGTTACCCTTTAAAAAGGGATTGGCTGCCACCACAAAAGGTCAGTGCAGCTCAGTCAGAATGTAGACTACAGTATGGGGGGGAAAAGAACTTCTTAAAGGGGTGATAGAATGATTATATAGGGTATTTCACACTGTTCCTTATGGTCTCCTAATGGGGTATGTAACATTGGTTGGGCTGAAAATGGCCTGGTTGATATTTTACTGGCCCTTATGCATCCCTGTGTTTTGGCCCTATTTGTAACAAGAGCTTTTCTTCCAAATATGGTATGGTCATGAATATTTAGATGAGCTGCGCGCTGATTGGTTGAGCGACTTGCCATACCCGACATTAGAGACGCCGCACTGATTGGTTGACGAATCCCCAATACACATACATTAGAGAAGCGACAGAATCTCATATTCCAGACACTGCAATGTTTCATTACCAAATTCACTTCTGAGACTTTTTTAAGCGAGAAATCAACTATATAAAGCTGAAATATGGGCCGTTTTACAAAAATTGATGGCTAATTGCAAATTTGGTAAGACGTGTCGGACTTTAGGAGCTCCACACAGTCTGACGAGAAAGCGGCAGCCTGCTGGGCTCCATACCCAGCGCAAAGTCACCCTTTGTGGATATTGCACTACGGGGCTCCGCGGCCAGCTGCCGGCATAACTAATATATTTACGGTTTGAATTTCGTCACGCCACTTATAGAACATCATTCCCCAATGTCTTATAAAGCTAACGGGTTGTCCGATTTGATTTTAAGGGCATTTTTACGGACGCTGGTATGCTCTTTTGTAGAACGAGCAGCTGCTTGCTATATGTCCCATTCATTACAATGGGAAATACCGCAGCTAGCTAGCTACACTTTGCCATAACTAAATTATATTTACAGTTTGAATTTCTCACGCCACTTATACAACATCATTCCCCAATGTCTTATAAAGCTAACCGTTGTGTCCGATTTGATTTTAAGGCATTTTTATGAACGCATGCCGTTTTTGTAGGTGGAGCAGCTGCTTGCTATATGTCCCATTCATTACAATGGGGAAATATCGCAGCTTGCTCACTTTCGCATAACTAAAGTATATTTACAGTTTGAATTTCGTTCACGGCATGAATATTACAGGTTCCTCAAGGTCTTACAAAGCTTAGCTAACACTTGTCCGATTTCGGATTTCAATTGAATGTATTTTTGTGAATGTCAGAGTTAGAGGGAGGCTAGCTAGCTCTCATTGATGGACTCCATCTCACCGCGGCTCTATCAATGAGACTCGCAGCCAAAGAGGTGTTTATTTCCCGATTGTTTGTTTAAATAACTCAACACACATACCCATTATAAGATTAACTGGAACCTGCGGGCTGGCGGTAAAAGATTGGCGGGGCTAACGCTTCGCTGACACTGCGGTCAGGCGCGCATGTAGCAACCCAGGCAGCACCAACACCGGCACTAAACTCCGACACACAGTCGGAGAAAATTTGCAAATAGCCATCTATTTTCGTAAAGCGGCCCATATTTGAGCTTTATATGGTTGATTTCTCGCATAAAAAAGTTTCAGAAGTGAATTTTGTAATGGAATAACAGAGATCTGCGTGACCTAGCTAGATTCAGAAAACTACCTAATCTCAGGTCAGTTGTGTAGCCTATGTAAATGTTGGGGCGTGACCGTTCTCTTAATACACCCATGGGCTGACAAAGGTTCAGGTTTTTGGGAGGTTGACGTCAACTTCCAGCTTTGTTGGGATTCGCCCGTTTTCAGCGGCAGTTTCAAAATATGAGATTTTCATAGTAAAGGGGTGTCAATGGGATTTTGAGCTTCTATGTATGTCCTATTTACCCACCGAACTGTCGTTATTCAACTATGACAGGGTAAAATCGGTTTTGCATTCTATCACCCCTTTAAAAACTTTCATGTCAAAATTTGTCAACCTCATGTTTATTGTGACACGCCGTCAGCAGAAGCACAAACTGTCAGTGCTACACCGTATTGCTTCTAAATAACCATGAACTTAAGGGACACACACAGCAGCATCTTCACACAGGATACAAAACAAACTACTACTTCCTTTTCATCGACATGTGTCAACGGTCCAGAAAAGCAGCTACTTCTGCCTGTAGAGCGCCTCTGGCGTGTGCTACAGCACAAACGTCACTTGTCACAGCCAGTGTGTGTTGCACATAAGTTCACTGCAATAACTGTGAAAAATGACATTGCATAGAATTTTTTACGTAAACGAATAACATACTGCTAACTAGCTAGCTAACACTGCCAATTATTAAAATAACAGGACATGCTGCATGGAGAGCAGAGGAAGCAATTTGTGTTTTTTCTGAACCTCTAGTATGGAGTGTGGAGTGGGCCACTGGAGGAATTGTAGACTTTTTTTAGTGTTTAATTTTGTCCAGGGTGTGATTTGCTGGTGGGGGGGATGCGTGGGATTATTGATAATCAAATTATAGTTAAGTTGTGAAAAGTCCACAGAACATCACTGTCACGCTAGTAAACACTAATAACACGTTACACTTGGCAGCAGGTAACGTTAGCCTACCGTTAGCTAGTAAACACTAATAACACGTTACACTTGGCAGCAGGTAACGTTAGCCTACCGTTAGCTAGTAAACACTAATAACACGTTACACTTGGCAGCAGGTAACGTTGGCCTACCATTAGCTAGTAAACACTAATAACACGTTACACTTGGCAGCAGGTAACGTTAGCCTACCGTTATCAAGTAAACACTAATAACACGTTACACTTGGCAGCTGGTAATGTTAGCCTACTGTTAGCTAGTAAACACTAATAACACGTTACAGTTGGCAGCAGGTAATGTTAGCCAACCGTTAGCTACAGTATTAACTGGATTAAACACGGTTAAAATGCTGACAGCTAAACGGTGTAAAAGTGTGTCTCTATTTCACTTTAGAGGATTCCAACAGCGGGACGTCCAACAGTCTGCTGCTAAAGCTAAGAGCTAAAAGACACAAACTAGCACTATGGTCACTGCTGTTGTCAGAAAAACTACACAGACGGGAATAAAGGTTGCGTTTACGTAAAACTGGTGAACATAGAGGTGCATTCAAAGTTATTGTAAAACGCCCTTTTCTCATCTGAAGTAAGTAATTATTGTTTAAAGTTATTATTACATTTTTAATAATCATTTAAAGTCCCCCCTTTTTTTGTGCTGATCTGAAAATGGATCCAATTTGTGACTCAAAACTGTTAGCCCAAACCGTGAGTTTTGTGATCCGTTGCACCCTTTTTTGAGAGGGAAATTATATTGCAAGCCATTATGTCATTGTTTCATTATTAAAATATGTGGTATAGTTACGTAAGAAATGAATTGCTCCAACTATAGGCAGTTTAAAGCATGGCAACCGTATTGTCAATTTCGGCAACCAAAAGCTGATGCCTTTTAAAAAGTCAGCGTTGAGCCCTGTATGTGATTAGTTAATTAATGATTAGTTATGGAGAGGAATGTGGTTATATTTGATACAAAAGCTGGACAGTGGGGCATGTTGATATTTTTTCTGATAACTTTATTGGTTGAATTTCTGCAGTTACACCCATCAGTGCAGCATGGGGTCACCACTGTGGAGGCAATGCTTCTCAGGAAGTGGGAATGTTATATGCCCGTTTTAAATTAATCGATTAATTAATTGATACAATTAAAAACTGACTCCAGTGGCTCACTTTTGCCTCCATAATATACTGTAAAGGGTCGAATAAATACCTAGCAGCTCCAGGTTTACAGATTCAGACCTTAAATGGAACACAACACAACACCAAACAGATCATCTACCCAAGACACAACAATGACCAAATGGATCCATCACACCCACCGGCTACAAACACACACAGCGCATGTGTTTCTGTGTCTCATGAGTAGTAAGCCGATGCTTTCTTGCTGGAGTGTGGTGGGAGGCGACGCATGGAGAGAGGAGGGGGCACCCTGACGAAGCATGGAGGAGGAAGAATGAGGTGAGTTTTGGCATCGTGATGGTAAAGCTTAGTAACCTAACATCTTTTTCTGCATATTGAAAAAAAAAAGATGTTTGATCAAAAGCTTATATTATGTTCTTTAGATATGTTATCTCTGCTTTTGTCGTTTATGAAAGAAGGCTTATTTCAAGGGTCACTAGAGCCTCTGTGCCAAAATTGCATACTTTCCATTTCTTGATTATATTCTAATATGTAGTTTTAATTTACATTTTCAACCTACACCATTGTGCAGCTTGCTGAGCCCCTGAAGTCCCAAAAGATTACATATCTTTATATCTTGTGCGCACAGGCTCAGGATCTTGAGCAAACAGGATATATCAATCTTGGGCTAACAAAATAATAACTGGCACGCACAAGATATGGATCTTGTGTGAAGATCCATATCTTGTGCGTGCCAGTTATTATTTTGTGATGATAATTTGGGCACAAAACCGAAAAAATATCTTTCATCACTCGAGGGGCTCTGTACTTTTCAGACCTATATAAATACTTTGCATCAAGCATTCTTCTTAGAGACGAAATATAATTTAGACTATTGTTTTTGGCTGATTATGAAAAGTTTGAGTTAAGAAAGGACTTTGATGTCTCTCGGGGAGGTGAGTAACAAACAATAGTCGTGTTTCTATTTCATTGTTAAAGGTTAACTATTGTTTTTTTCAACCTGGACCCTATGTTCCTATGTTTTTGTGTCTAAAGCCACGTTCACACTGCAAGTCTTAATGCCTAATTCGGATTTTTTACTCAAATCCGATTTTTTTGTTTGGTTGTTCACATGACCTTATAAAAAGGTGGCCTATATCAGATTCCAGTGTGAACTGTTTGCGGTTTCAAACTGACCCGCATGCACAAAAGAACAATAACAATGACATCAGACGCAGCACGCTGTTGCACTAAAGTTAGGGAGGGTATGGAGGTCAGCATTTTCGCTTTTATTTAAAAATGTTTGTGTAATGGCAGCCATAACATTAATGAGCAGGTGCTGAGGAGGAGAAGAATGAAGAGAAGGAGAGACAAATTGGCTATTTTGGCCTTTTGCGGGGTTATGGCTGCAAATTCACTACAGAGGTCTGCGTGACCGGATGACCGATTTGCACGTCAGGACCGCTACAGGCCTCCACCAGAGTTTCCTCTGGCTTTGCCCTACCCAGGCATAGTTCACCATCTTTCGGGTCCTGTCGCACGCGCTCACACTCCACCTCCACGACGGTGCGGGCGAGACTTGTATTTACCTTCACAAAAGTGCTCATTTTGCCACCGACAGGCTCAGATTAATATTCTACGTGTCTGACAACATTATGGAAAGGATCCCTTCAGATATAGACCTTTAAAACCATTTTGAGACCTTTCTGTTTAACCAGAAACAGCTCTGAAGTCGCTAGCACTGAACCCACCAGACTCTTTTATAAAAAAAAAAAAAACTATACTTTTAGCGTGTACAGAGCAAACATATTTTCACATGTAAACCGGTAAACTATGTGTTTATTTCAACCAAAACTAGAGCTGGGATGGTTGGAAAAGTGGAAAGACGACCCAAAAACGTCTTTTCATGGTTTTATTTAGTTTCTGTCGACTCTGAATAAAGTGTGTTTCACAATGCTAAATTTACTGTTTATTTACATGGAGTCTGGTGAGTTTAGCAAACACAATTCCAAGGATGTTTTAAGGTTTAAAAAAGGATCTTACTCTTTAACAGAAAGGTCGACCTCCTTAGAAATCCTTTCCATAATGTTGTCAGACACTTAGAATATTAATCTGAGTCTGTCAGCGGCAAAACAAGCACTTTTGTGAATGTAAATACAAGCTAACTTACATTGTAGCTTGTTTCTCTGCTGCCGACTGCAGCGATCTCTCTTAATACTGGACCACTGTCAAAGATTGTTGTTCCCATCAGTCATTAGACACAAACACATAGGAACATAGGATCCAGGTTGAAAAAAACGGTAGTTACCACCCTTTCATCAAATTTTGAGCAACCTTTCAAATGTTGCAAATAAATGTGAATGAGGCAGGATTCCATCAGCTGGTTTGGTGCGGATGAACTGGGCTACAGTGTAGTTGGGTCAGTAGATGGCTGTAATCCGCCAGTAAACAGAGTAAAAGAAGTAGAGGTTTCTAACTGGAAACAAAACAAGTTGCTTATGACCAATCGAACTACGCGAGAGAAACATGGAGAGAGGTCTTCAGGAATTTGTTTTAAGTCGCCTAGTTTTGGCCATGTTTCATGCTGTCCGGAGACAAAGTCAAATTAATATAATATCTGGGAAGAAGCCGGCGGTGGAAACAGCTGATCAGTCCTGCGAGTTCATTTTCTCTGCGGCAGAACTTATCCAGGAAAGGCGTTTCCATATCCCGTTTAGAGCATCAACTCGTTTTCCACAAAGGCAAAAGGAAGTTTTATGGAATCCTGCCGTTTCCATCGAGCTTTTTTTAATGCCATAATTCAAAATGTGCATACAAACGCGTGAATGGAAACACAGCTAATGCCAAAATACTTTACATTATCCAGAGCACTGCTTACTGTAACTAGGGTCTACTAGGCCTACTTTGAATTGGAACTATTTTATTTATTTATTTATTTTTTTAACAAATCTAAAATATGGCCAGCATTTCTACTATGCCAAAGAGCTGAAATGCCTCATGTTGTGAAATGGAAAAGTAGAAACAAATGGGTGCAAATCAAGAGAAGTGTACTTCACAAAAACAGTGCTGTCTGCATGAGGACAGATGAGACACTGAACTCAAGTATAAGAAATGTAGATCATTTTCTCACCAGCTCGCCTGCACAGCTTCGATGTCACTCACTAAGTTTTGGGCCAAACAAATCCCAAAAATCTGTGGATGAAAGAAAATATTGGCAACATTAGACTACATTAAAGAAGAAAAACATGGAATGATGCTTTTTAGCGTTTTGTTTAGGAACATTCTAAAGGTGAAGTATATGAACTGACCTGCAGTAGTGCAACTCCAATAAAGATCCCGGCCACCAAGGTGAGGTTGTCCTGCAGCCACTTCTCAAACTGCGGCACGCAGCCCTTCACGTTGATGTAGTCCTTCTGCTCCGAGTCCTGAAGGGATCAACACAACCTCCTGTCATCGTCTTTACGTTTTGACTCAAGATTCCTTTATTTGTCATTTTTATGCACCACATAAAACAATGTCCACTAGTCAATAAATAAGTCAGTGCAAGACAGAAGACTTTAAAATGATAAGCTCATAAATAAAAACACTTAAAGCTATAGTGCGTAGTTTCTGTCGCCCCCGTGGGGAATTCTAAGTAATGACAAGAAACACTGTTGGCACATGATACAAGCCTTCCGTGATCTCATTTGGCAACGGCTTGAATGTAACTGACGTCTATTAATATCAAAAAGTTACGCACTTAAGGTTTAATAAATAAACTAAGATAACTCTTAAAGAAGAACTAATTAAATCAACTTAGATAATGCTAAAATAGAATGAAATTTGTACTTTAAAATGAACTGTACTCAATGTACTCAAAAAAAAAAAAAAAAAACTCATTCAGTCTAAACGAAAACTTAAATAACAATGAATGGAAAAATAGTAAAATAAAAAAAGATACCAGTTTCATGTCTGTGCGTCCAATGCAGAGATAGCTCCACTATGTGTCCTAGTTTAGCACAAAGACTGGAAGCTTACCTTGTGTTAAAAAAAAAAAAAAAACTGCCTTCCAACTTAGATAAACTCCGTCGTAGTCTTTTATTTGCATCTTTTTTACCAGACGTTGTAAAAGACAGCAAAAAAAAGAAAAAGAGAACATTTTCCAAATTGGCTGAATGTTACTCTCCCTGGGAGAAAAAAATCAAATGTTACTTACTGGTTTAGCTCGAATGTCATATCCACACTGAGTGTTTATTACATCCTCCTAGAGACAGAAAGAATACCATATTTAAAATCAGCGTAATGATGTAAGCAACTTTTTATGTACAACTGAACAAGACTCAGAGGCCCTATATCTCGCACCCAGCGCAGCGCAGCGCAGCGCAGCGCAAAGCCCGACCCAAGTGTCTTTGATAGTTTAAGACCGACGCAGTTGTCAGTCTCCCGTCCAGCGCACATGACGTTTAAATAACAAATGCACCTGCGCCTGTCAGTGGCTAATTGGGCGTGCTGGTCTTACAGGGAGGTGTGTTCAGGTGCATTCTGGGAGTATTGCTATTGTCTCAAGTTAATAACGCAGCATTTCATTATTTTAACAGCAAATTAGTAAAATGGTCCTAGGCTCGTGCACAGCGCACACACACTATGCTTGTTACACACACAGGGCTGCGCAGCAGCACACACACACACATGCAGAAGATTACGAATAAAAATACGAAGCAGTAAATCCTCCATCATAACAGCAACGCTCCAAGGTCCAAACGCGCCTGGCTTTTAAAAGGGAATGGGAGATGATCTCTGATTGGTTGATTTCATGTTACGCTCAAAACACACCTCTGATTAATGAAGACACTAAGTACAACCCTTTTGAAACCATGTGCCCGGCACACAGACCCTTTTTTTCGCCATCAAACTAGCAAAAGTGGATTTGTACACGCCCTAAACACACCTCTGCTCACATCGTTAAAATAGGGCCCAGAGTCTACAGCAGACTGTGATCCACAGCAGTGTTTCTAATGTCAGCATGCTCACTATATCTGCATTTAACAATGGGTTAAATAAAAAAAAAAAAAAAAAGCAAAGTCAGAATTAGCCAGGCATTGTGTGCTACCTCAGGTGTGACAGTGTTCTCTGAGTGTGTTCCCTGAGCCCCTGCTGTTCTGGCCCTGGAGCACGTGTGCGTGGAGAACTCTGTAAATGTGAACGTGCATGCGGTGAGGGACTCCTACCGCTGGGTCCTTGGTGCAGCAGGAGAAGGGAACTCCACACTTTTCCCGACTGGGATTCCCATCAGTACAGTTAAAATAGATGTTCAGGTTCCAGTCGTCTGCCCCAAACGCACCACAGCACTCCCACTGAAGTCACACGGAGAGGACACAAATGTGTAAGTTTCCTATTGTTGGAATTCCAGATTTTTCTCAATTTGTAGACAGAAATGATAAAAGACCTTTTTGAGAAGTACAGTTTCAGACCCATCACAAGTGGACCTGATTAGTTCCTTCCCTTTACTTTACTCAATCAGAACAGCTGGTGGCTTTTCAAGGGCAACACCTATACATATCAGATTGACCTTATTTAAATTAGAGGAGCTGCTGTTGTTGATCTCACAGGGTCAGTCTCGGTTATGTGCCTGTAAGGATCCATCCTGCAGTCACAGGCCAACAAAGGTTTTGCAAAAAAAACCTGTCTGTGAATCCTCATTCATCATGATGCTATGATTGCAAAAAACTAAAGCAAGGATCTACTTTAAACATAGCAACTGGAACGTCCAGGGTCTGTTCCATAAGTAAGAAAACCTCATTCAAAAATCACATTCACCTCTGTAATACCAACATAATAATAATATGCTATGCAGTTCACTCCTTTTGAATAGTCAGGACTGAAGTTGTAAAAACATGTGATATAGTTTATTAGCAGTGGTGAAAGATGTACTCAGATGTTTGTGTGACTATGTGGAACTTTTGAATTTTTCTGAAGCTTATTTTTCATACAATGGTCTTAAATGACCTGTAACAGCAAATGAGACTAACAGTGAAAAGAACGCTTTTTTTTTTTTTTAGCTTAGACCGGTTTTAGCCGGATATTTCAGATCGTCCTAATTGTATTCTAATGTTATCTTAATGTTATGTTCTACAGTTATCGGCTGTAGTTATGGCTGATACTGGGGCATGGCCATCACAGGAAAGAAGGAAATTAAACAAAGAACAACTAAAAGCTGATGATAACACTTGTCAATCTCGGCCGGCCTTTCAAACAGATGGAGACATTTACAGGATTGTAAATGGTTCCAAACCCACCCCGAATTGGCCCTCAGGTATGTAATATGTCTATTTTATTCATAAAATTACTTTAGATTGCGCGATGTGGTTGTAGTGAGTAGCCAACATTAAATTACGTCCCCCTTCCATTTAGTGAAGACGTTTTATTCCTTTTACTTCGTGTTTGTGTTGGTCTACTATTTTCTTTTCCCTTGTCCCCCTGTTCCTGTGTAAAGCGTCCGTGGGTTTCATGAAATGTGCTATATGAATCTAAGTTATCATTACGTTGGTTGCTACAACAATCTCTTAATGCTTTGGCTCTTGACACAGTGACAGTGATACCTGGTTTATCTCACGAGACATTTACAAACGTACCCATTTAGAGACTAGGGATGTAACAATGCATCGCCAATCAGTTAAAAATCAATATACTGTATATGTGTAAACATTACAACCGGTTGAGATAAAAAAATAAAAATAAAAAAAAAGAAGAATCGCGATGCAATTTAAACGGCCAGGGGGCGTAATCTACTTTTGATGTCACTTCTTTGACTTCAGACGTCACTACGTCTTCTGAGTTCTCTATCGTATGAAGACTATCTCTTCACCGTTACATATTATATATATGTACGGGAATGATTCCCCTGAGGTCAGGTACGTGGATACTTCTTTAAGACACACCGGCTTGCCTGGCCACGCCCTACAAAGCACCTGTGCTGGCGTGGAATCACTATGGAATCACGATAGTGTGATCGGAACCGTCTCCGAGCGGCCTACGGCTGGAGAACTCAGAGAACCAAGGTTACAACATAACCAAGCATTTATTTATTTGAAGATATTTTTTGATTTATTTATTAGGGGTGGGGGGAAAAATCAATACAGCATAGTATCGCAATATTTTCCACAGCAATACTGTATCGATACACAGACGCCAAGTATCGATCTTTTATTATATATGTGTTGGTCAGTTTGTCTGCTTGACAATCTGATTTTGCAGCAATACAATTGAAGTGAGATGAACAAACAGAGAAATGTATCTTTTTAGATAAAACAGATGTTGACAAAGTTTCCTTTTGGGGGCAAAAAGGTAATGAATTGCAATATATCGCAGAATATTGCAATATGTTTAAAATCGCAATAATATCGTATCGTGACATAAGTATTGTGATGATATTGTATCGTGAGGCCTCTGGTGATTCCCACCCCTATTATTTAGTTATTTGGATGTGGGATTTGTTTTAAAAATCGATTTATATTTTTTTTTATTTAAGATAGGATATCTTCAGCTCATTCTGTTAAAAAAGCAAAAAAACTCTTAGAAAATAGAAAATCGTATCGTGAACTTAAAATCGTGAACCCTGAGTTGAGTGGATCGTTACATCCCAGAGTAGAGAAACAGGTAAAAGGCCTCCAATCAAAACTTCACTAGAGAAGTATGGAGTAGAAGCATACCCCAATCAGACAGAGCGTGTTTTAGCAGCCAGGGGCAGCTTTTTGTAATCATTTGCCCCTGCGTGTTTTGATTGTATTTAGTATTTCATGCAGTCATTTCAATTATGAAATCTGTGAACTGCAAATTAACATTTGACAAATCTTAATTAAGGTCCACTCGATGCATCTCAATGTCTTGTTCAGCCAATTGCAAATTCCATACGCTGAGGAAGACTGAAATTTGGTTGGAAAGCTCTGGATAAAGCTAGTGGAATTTGTTTCAATATTTTTTGACTTACATATTCCTGAGTGAAGTCGATGAGGTTCTGTAGATCGATGTCGTCGCGGTACGCCCGGATGTTATTGTTGATGAACAGGTTGAGCTGGTCTTTAATCCAGTCCTTAAAGACAAATGCCAGGATTCCCGTTGTCAGCTCCAAGAAAAAGATGATTCCCAGAAACACGGAGAACTACAGCAGGAGGACAGAAAGCGGTGAACATGATTTCCCCCATCATTCATCGCTGCAGTGTGCAAATCGGAGGTCTTATCATGAAACGTACAAACTTTAGTAGAAACGTGTTCTCTCGCAGTGCACCAATGCATCCTGCAAAGCCCAGAATGAACATGACCCCCCCGACCACCATGAAGAGCCAGACTGGGTCCAGGCCCCCCAGGTCTGTGATGGACGAGATGTTGGACAGGACTCCCTGGAGGGGAGAGACAGAGGACAACACACACACTCTCAGCCAGGCAGCTGCGTCTCTTTCGGGGCAGGATGTGTTTGCCAAAAGGGTCGCAGTGACACACGAGACGGGACTCGAGTCAACTCAGAGGAGAAATAATGCTTCTGCAGCCACAAAGACAGATGGTTTAGCCTTTAATATGGCGTACTTTGAGTAATTACATTTTTAGACCTATTTGTAAGTAGAATACTACACAAGACACCTGGGAATATGAACTGATTCAGGGAGATGTTTTGGATAGATTTCTTATTCAGCCTCATCAACCGTATGTTCGAAAAGCTACAAAAAGTTGAGTGTGCACCACATTGACTGCTGCTGTATAAGGACGCGGCTGGCCGTGCAGGGAGGTGGTCGGGGAGGAAGGGTGGGCGTTAAGTGTTTTAGTCCAAACCACAATCTTTTCCTAAATTTAACTAGTCGTTTTGGTACCTAAACTTAACTTTCGTCAACTAATAACGCTCACTTTTTCTTGCCTAAACTTAACCGTAATCTCCGCCCAAAAACCCCCCCCCCCCCCCCCCCCCCCCCCCCCCCCACCCCCCCTTTTTAAAAAACCAACCACCCCTGAAATGAGACGGAGCACCATGACCGGCAGCTCGCGGTGCTCTGTAACTGGCTTACAGTCACCTGTTGTTGGGTAACTGAACCACCAACTACCGCTGACCTGGCTGAGCACCACGCGGTACACCGTAGCTGGCAACACCAAGCTCTGTAGCGGCTTAAACAGCCAGCAACTACCGCTCTGTAGCACAGAGCTCTGTAGCCGATGTCACGTGACCAGTCGGAAGGTCTCCTAGTTTTCGTATAATATCATTCGTTTTAGTGTGCATAACTTTTCGTACGATATCACACAAACCCGTTCATGATGATGCGTTGTCTTATTTCTATCACCCTGGGTTATATTAGTAAATATAGAGTAAACTCAGTTTGTTGCTGAGTTTGTCTGTCTGCTGTTAGCGTGAAGTGGGTTTATCAGAGCTTGTTTGATTGAAACCGATGCCTACTGCTGGCAGAAACCAGGTTGCAGAGGTAATGAATTGGTTGCAGGTCATAAAACCGAAGCAATGTGCTGAAAGAGGCTATAAAGCTCTGCCATCTGATCCATTGTTTACACAATTATTGATTAGTGCAGCTTTCATTTGCATCAAGTAGTAGCACGAAAACAACATATGATCAAACTGGCCTTTGGTTGAAAAAAAATCATCTCTGAATTTTTGTTTTTAAAAAGGAATGAAATCAATTGTATTACAACACTATATCTCTATTTTGCATAATCATTAATAATAACTCTGTCTCTTCTTACCTTCTCACTCCATGCCCACAGTCCAATTCCAACTAAGGCCATGCCCAGGAGCTGCAATACACCACAGTCATGTTAATCACTGGAAAGATGTGTCGATGCAACATGACATGGTGGCAGTCTGACACATTGTTATTTATAAACATACAAATTGATTTCCTCTGAGGCCACTGATGTGGGATCAGTTTGCATGGTTCTGCTCTGAGCTCAGCCTTCTTTATCTCATACGCTCTTCCTTTCTATCCCAGTATATCATAGCTCTGTTGTATAGTTTTCATAGTAGGTTTACCCTTACAACAAAGTCACAGATGCTAATTTAGAACAAGGGGTCTTTGGAGGATTGTTTTCCTCCATGACATCACACCTTTATTACATCAGACCTGTAGACTGTAAAAACAGTGGACATAGCACTGGTGACGTCACCTGTTGGTTTGTGGACTGCCTTTTTTGAAGGCAGGAATTTCCATTTCGAGAGGATGATGAGGCAAAGCCAGTGTTGTTTATGGTTTCAATGGCGCTGAGCTAAGCTAAACGCTAAAGGGATAAAGTCGCAGATTTTAAACTCTTCTAAAGCGAGTTATCCAGTGGAGTTCTGCTGGCGGGTAAACGCAGACCTCGGGGTAATGGTGCTGTTCATCTGCATGTATGGCAGTACTCAGTGCTGGTTGAAAATCGGCAGACTTCCCCTCAAATTACTAGCTAACACTAGCTAACGCTAGCTAGTGCCCTATATTTAGATAAATATATATTTAGATAAATATAGGGCACTTACGCTAGCTAGCTAGCTAGCTTGGTTGGCAGAATGCTTCTAGGTGACCAAAAAGTTCCACTTAACTTTGATGACGTGAAAACACACAGTGGAGAGGCTCAAAGTTTAAAAAGGTGAAAACATGGACAACACCCAAAAACAAGTTCAGGTCTATTTTAATGAACAGTGTTAGCACAGTTAGCATTGCTAAGCCTCTGTCCTGATTGACAGGTCGGCGTGTAGCAACGCCCTAAAGCACCCCCTGCTTTATCGTCTATTTCGAAAATAAATGGGACCATCATTTACAAAATGAACATCATGCTGTATTGACCAAGACTTGAAACGAGTGATTGAGACCATAAACTCATTATGGGAATGTTAACTGAGCTAATAAATCAAGGAAGAAGTAGCGTCTTTTTCTCATAGACTTCTATAGAAACAGACTATTTTTTGGAACCAGTGGAGTCGCCCCCTGTTGGAAATGAGATAGAATGCAGCTTTAAGGCACTTCAGCATAGGCTTCACTTTTTACACCCAGAAGTTGCCGCTTGGTTACACCTGAAACTTGCATTTCACACATGAAACATTTTTCTATGTGCACTTATTTTTTTACTTTTACTTTTAATATATAAAGAATATTAGCATTAAAAAAAACCTTCCCAAACACATTTTCATATCAGATATGGGGGTATGAATTTTTATTTGTTTTGTATAATAGTCGTTATCACTTTGTGTTGTATTGTGAATTGTTTTACTGTCATGGCAGTGTTCCAAGAAGACGTATGCAATGTGTGGAACCTTGCAAAAGAATTTCTCAGTGCATATAATTATGAATGATGAGCTTGACTTAAAGCCACAACAGTCAATCGATAATTGACAGTAACTTATTGGCAACTATTCTGACAATCGATTAATCATATAAGCATTTTTTTTACGTAACATGCCCTTTTTTCAGCAGTGTATGGACCAAGACAAGCAACGCTCTGTCAGTTTAGTATTTTCCTGACCTTGAAATTCTCTTGGCCTATCTCTGTGGTATTTTGGTGCCCTGCACAGAGCACATAGGTTACATGAATATTTGGATTTAAGTATATTTGGAAAATAGCTTTATTTATGCAAAATATGAATAAAATTGGCAAACATTTTACTTTTTATGAAACAATTGGTAGACTAACTGATTAGTCGTTGGACAGATAATTCATCTGTCACACTTCTGATTATCACTTCATAATTTCAATTCATAAGATTTCAGTCCTAGTTGATTTAGAATGTGGGATTTTGGCCATAGTTCCTTCTTGTGGAGAAAAACATTAATATAGCATTGTTTTCTGGGAATGTTGAATAGCGTTAGTTAGTTTTAATATGAATAGATAGTGACTTAACAGACATTTATTTAAACGAAAATCTTCAAGATTACAGCTTTGAATTAGCCTAAATAAAAATACAAAATAAATAGCTGTAAATATTTAGTGCTTTCCTTTGTTTTGTGTTATTGTAAATTTACTTTCTGAGTTTGTAATTGCATTAGGTACATGCTTAAGATGAATTGGTAATGAAAATACCTGATAGCAGCTTGCGGCCTCAATTTACATGCAGAAATAGAGCTGCAAAGATTAAATCGATAATTGTCAACTAATAAATGAATCGCCTTTTTGTTATTTGAGCCATTCTTTAAGATTCCTGCTTGATAAATGTGAATATTTTATAGTTTCTTCTCTCCTCTGGGACAGTAAACTGAGCATCTTTGAGTTGTGGACAGAACAAGACATTTGAGGACATCGTCTTGGGCTCTGGGAAACACTGATCCACATTTTCTGACATTTTATAGAACAGCTAAAGAAAATAATCCACAGAATAATCAGCTATGAAAATAATCGTTAGTTGCAGCTCTATGCAGATGATATTTACTTGAACATCAAACACTGTGGTAATACTGTTCCAGCTCACTCGGATTATATATGTGCTGTCAACAACAGCACTCTAGTGCATATTTGACATGAGTGACATCACTTCTTAAAACATAGTAGGCTACGTCATCAAGTCCAAATATATTCTGACGTGTGACGTACACATGTATTGCGCTTTGTCCCGCTGTCAGTGCATGTGTATATGAATGATAAGCCAGCAGCCTGCCACTGAGGCGCTGAGCTGTCATTAGTTCACTACAGAAAGCCGATTAGCTCTCTGCTGTGAACTGCCCAGCAGCTTTACAGTATAGGCCTACATTACTAGACGAATATAACCACAGTAATGCATTGATATGACTCTGAATAGAACACTTGAATGACAACGGTACAATGGTAAGATGCGATGGTGATTGGGCCTTCCTCCCTATTGGCCAGTGGACATGATAATAACCCAACTGTAGCCGAGCGTTACTTGAGAGAGGCGTAGAATAAAGCAATAAACCTTCTCACCCAAAACAGGATGTTGAACCCAAAAATGAAGTATTTGATGCAGCAGCTGACTTCGTTGCCTTTGTAATGATTCCCCGACATGTTTGAGCATCATCGGCGCGGTGTCTGCGTGAGGGAAAAAACACGGCCTGCTTCACAGGCTTTGTGTGCGGCGGGGTGGAACAGGTTCAGCGCTCCGAGGATGCATTTCACTTGGTCCGCTTCTAATGTTCTCCCAGCCGCTTCAGATCCACGTCGGGACCATGCTGGGGAAGCAGTTCAGGACGCGCTCATACACGTAGCATAGAAGATATAAAGCGGGCTTAAACGCAGTAAACCGCAGAATAAAAACGATCCTCTGTGTTGTGGGCAAATTGCGCCTACAGGAGGCGGTACCGCTGCTGCTGCTGGTCGGCAATGATTGGCTGAAAAAGCACTTGAAAGACTGGGAGTGCAACTAATCGTATCAAAAGGAAAGATGGGGCACTTCCTGTGTCCTGAATGAGTCAAGATTTTTTTATTTGCCATCTGTGCATACACCAAACAGTCCAGACACACAGGAATTAGTGTGCAGGCTCTTTGAGTCAAGTAAAAAAAAAAAATAATAATAATGAAGGCCAAAGATAAGCATACCGACTAAATTAGAAAAAGATACAAGGTAAATAAACCAAAATAAAATAAGACAAAAAACTTAGATACTATACAAAGGAGTGCAAAAGTTATAATAAAATGATAAATACTGTAACTGGAGTATACTGTAAACCAGGAGCTTGTAATCATAATATACCAAACTATTCAAATGATGAACTAAAATGATCAAATACTTCATATAAAGTCTATGTATTAAACTGTCTGTCTGTTTGTACTGACATGTCCTTTATCCAAACAACTGACATGTATTCTACAACCCACTTTACTTGACCAGTACATACTCTGTTCCTATTCAGGTACATATTTTCATATTATTGTATTTGTTGTAACTTCTGTATGGCTGTTGTTTATTCATTGCCAGTTATGAGAGTGTGCCCAAATGTGCTACTGTGAGCCAACTGTATGGATGACCAGTACATACTCTGTTCCTATTCAGATGATAAATGGGCCCATTGCGACGTAAAAGATCAACGGGCCTCCCGCTCGTCATTCTAGGCAAGGCAAGGCAAGGCAGCTTTATTTGTAGAGCACATTTCAGCAACAAGGCAATTCAAAGTGCTTTACATGAAACATTAAAAAACTGTTAGAAAACAATTAAAAACAATTTCAAAGCATTAAAAGACAAAAAATTAAATGTAAAGAGCAATTAGAAAACAATTTAAAACAATTTAAAATCATTAAAAGACAAGAATAAAATGTACAGTGCAGTATAAGAATTTTAAAGAAAGAGCAGTTAAAAATAGGTTATTTAAGGAAAGGCAACATTAAAAAGATAGGTCTTCAGCCTGGATTTAAAAGAAGTGAGAGTTGCAGTGGACCTGCAGTTTTCTGGGAGTTTGTTCCAGATATGTGGAGCATAAAAACTGAACGCTGCTTCCCCGTTTAGTTCTGACTCTGAGGACAACAAGTAGACCTGTCCCAGACGACCTGAGAGGTCTGGGTGGGTCATAGTGTAGTAGCAGATCAGAAATGTATTTTGGCCCTAAACCATTTAGTGATTTATAAACCAGCAAAAGTATTTTGAAATCAATTCTTTGAGGCACTGGAAGCCAGTGTAAAGACTTCAGTACTGAAGTGATGTGATCCACTTTCTTGGTTTTAGTGAGGACTCGGGCAGCAGCGTTCTGAATCAGCTGCAGCTGTCTGATTGATTTTTTAGGGAGACCTGTAAAGACACCGTTACAGTAGTCAAGTCTACTGAAGATAAAAGCATGGACAAGTTTTTCTGATTTTGTAATTGTCTTAATGTGGCTTTTAAAATTCAGGTCTGAGTCCATGACTACACCAAGATTTCTGGCTTTGTCTGTTGTTTTTAACATTGTCGTTTGAAGCTGAGTGCTGACCTTTAATCGTTCCTCTTTAGCTCCAAAAACAACCACCTCAGTTTTTTCTTCATTTAATTTAAGAAAGTTATGGCACATCCAGTCGTTAATTTGTTCAATGCACATATTCAGTTGTTGTATTGGGCTATAATTCCCTGGCGATAAGGTTATGTAAATTTGTGTGTCATCCGCATAACTATGGTAACTTATTTTGTTGTTTTCCATAATCTGAGCCAGTGGAAGCATGTAGATGTTGAACAGAAGAGACCCCAGAACTGAGCCTTGGGGAACTCCGCACTTCATATTTGTATGCTCAGATGTATAATTACCTATAGACACAAAGTAGTCCAGATTCTTTAAATAGGATTCAAACCACTTTAGTACTGAGCCAGAAAGACCAACCCAGTTTTCCAATCAGTCAAGTAATATGTCATCGTCGACTGTATCAAATGCAGCACTGAGATCAAGTAATACTAAGACTGAAATTTTGCCACTATCTGTGTTTAAGTGGATGTCATTAAAGACTTTAACGAGAGCTGTCTCAGTGCTGTGGTGTGGTCGAAAACCTGACTGGAAGGCATCAAAACTGTTGTTTATTGACAAGAAAAGGTTGAGTTGTTGAAAAACCGCTTTTTCTATGATTTTACTTAAAAATGGAAGGTTTGATATCAGCCTATAGTTGCTCATTAGTGTCGTGTCTAGATTTTTCTTTTTTAGGAGTGGCTTGATGACTGCAGTTTTTAGGGCCTGTGGAAAGATCCCTGAGAGCAGAGATGTGTTTACAATCTGTAGAAGATCAGAAGCCAAACAATTCAAAACATTTTTGAAAACACCCGTTGGTAGAATATCAAGACAACAGGAGGAGGTTTTTAGGTGTTGTATAATGTCTTCCAGGTTATTATGGTTGATCGTATGAAATTGTGTCATATTTGATTTTGTTTTGTGTGAACACTGTGACAACACATATCCTGTACTTGATATGGAAGCACTGACTGTCTAATTTTCTGAATTTTGTCTGTGAAGAAGGAGGCAAAGTTATTGCAAGCCTTGGTAGACAATAGTTCAGATGCTACTGGTACTGGAGGTTTTGTTAATCTATCAACAGTAGCAAACAAAGCACGTGAATTATTATTGTTTCTGGCGATAATGTCAGAGAAAAAGGACCGCCTTGCAATCCTTAGTTCCAAATTATAAATGTCTCTCTTTATAGATGTTATAATGGACCTGGAGATTAGTTTTTCGCCAACTGCGTTCAGCTTTTCGACACTCTCTTTTTTCTGTTCTCACCACTATACAATTTCTCCATGGAGATCTTTTCTTACCAGAGACAGCTTTGACCTTAGTGGGAGCAATAGCATCAATAACATTCGTAATTTCACAGTTGAAATTATCTACAAGCTCAGTGACTGAGGCCCCAGTGAGGGTGGGTGTAGAGGAGAAAAGCTGAATGAATGATTCACTGGTGTTTTCAGTGATATACCGTTTTCTGATTAACTTTGTTTGAACACTTTTGGGCACCGAGATAGTGCCGTTAAAGAAAACACAGGAATGATCAGAGAGAGCAACATCAGTCACCACAGCCTTGGAAATGTTTAGACCCTTTGAGATAATCAAGTCCAGAGTGTGCCCCCTTATTGTGCGTGGGCTGTGTCACATGCTGAGTCAGTCCATAGCTCTCAAAAACACAACACAGTTCTTTGGTCCCTCAGTCCTGAGGGTTGTCAACATGAATGTTAAAATCACCAGCAATAATTACACGGTCAAAGTTAATACAGATTATAGACAGCAGTTCATTAAAATCGTCAAAGAAGTTTGCACAGTATTTAGGTGGCCTGTAGGTATTTAGAAGTATAGCTTGAGGGGAGGATCTTAGCTGAAGAGCCACATATTCAAAAGAAGCAAAATTTCCATAAGATAATTGCGTACATTGGAATGATTCATTAAACAAAATGGCGACTCCACCTCCTTTCTTATTCACTATATTCTCACTCATAAAACTAAAGTTAGGGGGGGCTGACTCAATGAGAACAGCAGCACTGTTATTATGGTCCAACCAGGTTTCAGTTAAAAACATAAAATCAAGATTGTGCTTAATAATAAAATCATTGATTAAAAATTATTTTCCTGCCAAAGACCTGACGTTTAGTAGGTATTTTCATTTTTTGTGACTGACTGTGGCTGACGAGGAATGGATGCTAAGTTTGCAAAGTTTGCCGTTAAGTGCTTATTTGTTATTGTTTTTCTATTACCTATCACAACATAAATTGTGGAAGAATCTAATACGCAGGGCCCAGGCTTGTCTTGGAAAGAGTCATGAGTGCTACTAGGCATGCAGCCTGGACCCGGCCCATATCAGTTAACGCTTGCTGCATTTTGCACACATGCATCCTTATCAGTTTGGGGAGAAGGAGTTAGCTGCCGCTCTTGAGGGGGCAGAGGTGCCTGGCGTTTTACTTTTGGCCGGGGGCGAACGATGGGAGAAAGAAGGGGGGCATACTTAGTTCCAGCATTCACCAGCTGCTTCATCTGGTCAGTGAACTCCAACATGGGGATGGGGGAAAGAGGGGAGAGAGGGGAGAGCAACGCATCCTCAAAGGCGTCCTCAAAGGCGTAGTGGTTGTTAAAGGAGTTTGAGTAGTGTTGGACGGGTGAGAATGGGGGTTGAGATTTTTCATCTCCACTCTTTGTTCTCCTATGGAATGGGGAGGGCGATGGGTCCTCGTTGGGGTTGGTAAGGGGGTTTGAGGAGTGTTGGACAGGTGAAAGGGGGGGGGTTGAGATTTCTTGTCTCCGCTCTGTGGTCTCCCATAGTCAAATCCTTGCTCAGGTGGGGGCTGTGGTGGATCACTGCCGCACTTTGTTGTGTCTTCCTCTTGTTTTGTTTGTGTTGACTTATCTTGTCTCGTGCCCTTGGCCGAGGGAGTAGATGTGTGGCGCAGAAAGTAAAGTAGGCTAGAGGTGAACAGCTTTACTCCTGGCTTGTTAAGGAAGAGTCCGTCTGCTTTAAAAAGCCGAGTCGTAGGAGTGTGACTGAGCATGGTTACACACGGGACAGCCGTCCAGAGCGCAAATGCAAAAAGGGCCTTGTTGGGATGTTCACAGGAGAATGGGCAGGCAGATCTTTAGAATTACTGAGTGGAGAACTGGGGGGCAGTGCAGTGCATGCTCTAACCCCATTTTTACCTGGGTCTAAGTACAGGTCTGAAGGCACTCAGGACGCATTACAGGCTCATACCCTTTCACACAGAAGGCTCAACCAGGGTTGAACCAGGGTGGACTATGTATTTGAAAGGGTTAACCTACGTTGATCGTCTCCGGCCGAAGTCAGTGGATTGGACATGGGTCAGACAAGGGTCGATTTCAATCTGAATTTCACACGACCAGGGTCAATAACAACGGGGGACAAATTATGTGATTGGTTGGAAATTTAAAAGAAATTAAAAAGAATAACAAAGATTTCGTCTTACTGTGCTTTACGCTGGGTTTTCACAGTCAGGCATCTTCAACAACAGCAGAGTGGAGCGGTTTAATTCATTCCCCATGAGAAGAGTTACAGCCGTATGATTGAAGCGGGCTGACAGAGGCGAAAGCGCCCAGATGTTCACTGCTCTGCACGTTCTCCAAAGCTCCAAACTCTGAGTCAGAATCTCCCTCTTTTTATTCTCTTCAAATCAAGTACTACAACACATTAGTTCTGGTGGTGTACAGCTGGACATAAGGTAATTGTTATGCATGGCTCCAAGGTTGACCCAGGTCATATGTGAATTGTCATGACCAGAGATCAACCCGTGTTGACTTGGCTTAGTTTGAATTAACAAAAGAAGGGTTGAACACGGGCCAGACAACCCTGGTCCAACCCTGGTCGTAGGTGTGAAGGAAGTATCATTGAGATCCGATCACTCAGACCACATTCAGAGTTGGTCTGGGCCACATATGGCCACATTCTTTTAGCAGTGTGTACGGGTATGTATCCAGGGCCACATTTAGGACTGCCTACTCAACGTGAAGTCATAGTGTGTAACTATGTAATCATTCAAAGGAGGCTATTTCTCATGTCACAAAAACCACTGAGAGTGAATCTTGTGGTTGGAATGTTATTATCCTACGGTCAGTGATGTGTCTGTGTTTTTGTTCCAGTGCTGCCTGTTGCTATATCCCTAACTCCCTGGAGCTCTGTGCCCTGCTGTCAGTGGCACGGAGGGCCCCGGGGATCCTGGGAAGAATACACAACAACCTTATTTTTAGTTTCCCAGTTTAATGCAGACTTTCCTGTTTTTATGTCGCAGTGTCTGCTGTCACTATTTAGAAACCGGAGCAGCTGTAAAACAGTGGATAACACTTTTCATTTCCTATAAATTCTTTACAATGAAAGTCCCCTGTTATATTTAAAAGCTTTTATTGTGACTGAGCTAAATCAGGAAATGTTGGGTCTTCATCAGAAGTAACTTTACACGCCTCCTGTATGAAACATAAAATAGATAAACAGATATAGAAACTAAACTTCAAACCACAGAGATCAGTTAGACGCTAAAAAAGTAGGCTGCTGAGCTGAACACTCAGAGACTTTTAAAAACGTCTTTCTCTCCTGCACAAGTCCGGACAATCGCCAGTAGACATCCTTCATGCTGTCATGCAGAGAAAACGTATGCCCTTCGGCACACAGACAAAGACTGTAGGCAACGCTTTTTTATTAGTCATCGGACGTTTCTAATGTATGATTTATGTGAGAGTAACAACTAAGATGTATACACACACAGGTGAACTCTGTTTTGGCAGTACAGTGATTCCTCCACTACTACTAGGTAGGACCGTGAAGCATCCTTCTGTACACAGGATCCACGTCTCCAAATGCCTGGTCATTCTCTTGGTAGCAGCTTCATCTAAACCGCTTCGCCTACCATGAGTTTAAGGTAGGTCCTTTGCTGATGGCCTATACACCACTCTGAGGTTGTAGCTCTGCAAAGCCAGCAGCATGCTCTGCAGACACTTCAGGGCACTCGGAAGGGTCTTGTTGAATATGGCAACGAGGGGCTTGCGGTCGGTCTCTGCAGTAATGTTGTCACGATCATACAAATAATGATGATAATGCAGACACGCAAACACGATGCTGAGGCACTCCTTTTTTGATCTGATTGTAATTCTGCCCTGTTGGTGTGAGAGTCCTTGAAACCAATGCAACAGGACCACCCTCCTGCATCAGGCCATGCTGGTTTGAATTACTCTGAACAGTGACGACCTTTGACACATCATAGTTGTCACCTGTTGCTTTATCGCTTTCATGCTTTGGGGGCCAGTGCCAGACTGCGTCCTTGTCCATGAGCCTTCTCAACAGTTCGCACAACTCCAAAAGACGTGGCAGGAATTTGGCCAGGTGGGTGACAACAGTTTTCATATCTGATTGGGTAGCATTTCCACAACAACATTCACCTTCTCTGTATCTGCTTTCAAGCCCGCGGAGGACAGGATTTGCCCATGGAAGCGGACCTATGGCACTTTGAATTAGAAGCTTTATTGGTTTAGGTTCACAGCTTTACCTGTCCATTAGGGCCAACATCTTGGCATCATGCTCTTGGTCTGCCTCCAGGACAGCCCACAATTAGAATTCCGTCCGCTATGGCTCGTCCAGAAGCTCATGCGGCTTTCAGTTGGTACACTTCTGGGACCACAGAAACACAAAAGGGAAGCTTTAACCAGCCCTTTCCCTAGTCTCCCATTGCCAGACCTTCCTCTACAGTGCTGTGGTCTAGTCCACACAGCATTCCTGTATAGGAGAAAAATGTGCTCTGGTTAATTGGAATTTCTTTGAACCAATCACAATTGTCTTGGGCGGCGCTAAGCTCTGGAAACAATGACAGCGCCTCTGCAAAAAAAGCCTTGGGAAGGAACTTGTTTTGGTGGAACATGTGTAAAACAGAAAACTCAGATTGGACAGATCCAAGGGAGAGATCTGAGGAGCAGGTAAACATAGTCCTCATAAATATACTGGAGTTTAGAACGCCAACACAAAGAAAGAGGAAGGTGTGGGACATCCAGCCTAAAAAGAGGGACATCCTGCAGAATTTCCGACGGCATCTGAACATTCCCAGAATGGGAATGTTTTCAATATAGACTACCCTTTTCCCCACCCATGTGTAACACCATGGTATCTACATGCCGAAACTATATCTGTTGCGGCATCATATTGTCTCTGTTGCTTGTCTGTGGCTGGGGGATTTATTTTTGGAATGGCAGCCTCCATGTATGACCTTTCTTGGTCAATAGATCTCAGCCTCACGATTGTTAGCTCTACAGCACGACCTGTCTCCACCGTCAGCATTAAATCTTTTTCCCTCAACAAATGTCTGGGTGTGCCCTCATTTCCAATGGCAAGTACAACTTTGTTCCTGATTAGTTCATTCAGTGCCCAATATTCACATGTAGCATCCTTCTCCCTGTGAATGGACTCATCATCCTCCTGTTTGCAACAGTTGCCAATAGGTCCCAGTTAGAGAGTAAATGCCATAAACTTATTCATTTTAAATCTTTATAATAATTCCCCGAATGAACCATTATTTATTTAATCTATGGGGCACTTCTAGGGCAATGAATTTCTGTTTATTTGATCATTTCAAATTGCATCATTTTAGTTAGCAACTCTTACACTGAAAATGTTTATGGGAAGTAAGAATGCCTTTAAGATTATCTCTTCACAGGATACTGATATCAATAACAGCTTTATTTGCTGATAGATAAGAAAAAGAAGTCATAATATTACAAGAAACAAAAGTTGTGATATAAGTTTAATGTTGTGTTACAGTTACTCACTGTTTCCACTGGAGGGCGATGAGCTCCCATGATTGACAAACATTGTAATCTTGTTAGACACAACACTTCCGATGGAAACCTTCAAAATAAAAGATGGTAATGAAAATAAAGTTCTGAAACAGTTAAGTTTTTTCCCTCAAAATAATGATCATAATAATAATAATAATAATAATAATAATGTATCACTGTTACTTGAAAAGGCTACATTTTCTAAAAGAAATACACACATGCCTTACTGTACATTAATGCCCATTACAAGTTTTGAGAGTCCTATAGAAAAAATAGCAAAGGAAAGGTTATTTCTTTGGGTTTCATGTTGGCAAAGTTTGTAACAGTTGCATGACTATGTCAAAGTTAAAGAGTCGTTTTTTTTTTAACCTGGACCCCATTTTCCCATGCATTGGTGTCTAAGTACTAATGTGAACAAAAATCTTTGAAATTAGTACAGTATTGAGCAAAAACGCTGTAACTGGCAGCTGCGAACCAGGCTGCAATGTAATCATATAGTGCTAATGTGCTTTGTCAATTTGGTCCACTAAAAGTGCTGTTTTTACCAGTGACAGGCTCAGATTAAGAGTAAGTAAGAGTAAGACCCTTTTTGTTTAACATGAAACAGCTCCGAAATCCCCATTGCCAAACCCACCAGTAAATCAACAATACTGGTTAATTAAGGGTTTATTATACACAAACCAGAGTGGTCATTGTTGAGCAGTGGAAAGACAAACCAAGAATGCTTTTGATTTATTTTGTTTCTATTGACATTGAATAAAGTTTGTTTTAAAACTAAAAATATAAAATTACTGTTTATTTAAATGGAGTCTGGTGGGTTTTGCAATAGCGATTCCAGGGATGTTCTTATGTTAAATGAATAGGATATTACTCTTAAAGGTGCAGTAGGTAAGACTTATAAATAGAGCTGGGCAATATATCGATATTATATCGATATCGTAATATGAGACTAGATCTCGTCTTAGATTTTGGATATCGTAATATCGTAATATGGCATAAGTGCTGTCTTTTCCTGGTTTTAAAGCTGCATTACAGTAAAGTGATGTCATTTTCTGAACTTAACAGACTGTTGTAACTGTTCTATTATTTGCCTTTATCCACTTAGTCATTATATCCACATTACTGATGATTATTCATCAAAAATCTCATAGTGTAAATATTTTGTGAAAGCACCAATAGTCAACCCTACAATATCGTTGCGGTATCGATATCGAGGCATTTGGTCAAAAATATTGTAATATTTGATTTTCTCCATATCGCCCAGCTCTACTTATAAAACTAACTTTCTATCATATTTGCTGAAACTGACCCTATGTTCAAGTAGAACTACATGAAGTAGGTAATTGAAGTAAATAAAAATCCGGCTCATCTGGCACCACCTACAGCCAGTAGTGCGATTTGCAAAAATCCACAGCTCCCTGTTCAGATGCACCAATCAGGGCCAGGGGAGTGTCTAACTTTGTGTCAATCACTGGTCATGCACACACATTCATTCTCCCTTGTGGGGGGAGGGGCTTAGGAGACCATTTTGGGCTTTAGTGGAAAGGGCGGAGGGACCGAGAAGTTCTTGATGTTCAAATGTTTTAGCTCCAAAGTCCTGGATCTTTGCACTCCTACCTACAGCACCTTTAAACAAAAATGTATATCTCTGTAGGGATCCTTTGCTATGATGTTGCCTAAAACAAGTTGACGTAAATTGAAGGTGTGCAATTGCCCATTACATTGTAGCTTGTTTCACCAGCAGTCTTAATACTGGACCAATCTCAAAGATTGTTTTTCCCATCAGTCATACAGTAGAAAAGTAGGGTCCAGGTTGAAAAGCAAACACAGTTACCCTATAAAAGTATGTTAAAGGTCCAATGTGTGGAAATTTCTCCCATCTAGCGTTGAGATCACATATCGGAATCAACTCTCTTGCGCCACGCAGTTCAAAGTACGTATTACAGCTACGGTAGCCTTCACGATTTTTTCTGATGACGCCGGTCTCTTGCGCTTCTCCTTTTTCTGGGCGAAGAAGAAGACTCCTCTTCCTGAAATTTAGATTTTGAATACGTGTGTTCCTCCATGTTTCCTTCTTCAAACTTACCGGGGCCGGGAAGCTACGATACCCATTTGCAGCATTAGCAGCAGCTGTGAGTTTATCATGTGACAGCGAAAACGCGAAAGGCAGAGCAGTATGTCCTGTATGTCCCTTACCGGTTAACATATTTCAAGATGGCACACGAATATGAAGCGTCTACCCCAGTTCATGCGAATGCAAATGTAAAATTTCAAGCCAAAAGGAATACTTGGAATTGATGGTGGTGTGAAATATTCATGAAAAAGGACAAGTTGGTGAACGGGCGTATATTATATTTTGATAATGAACAACTAAACACGTTGGACCTTTAAACCTTGGCGTGAATATATTATGTCATCACCCCCTTGCCAATTTTGTGCTGAAACATTCTGCATAATATCGACCATATCAATCACAGATCACATATTATCACAGAGTTAGATGTGGAGAGGATGTGACTGGTAAAGCACCAGTAAGGGTTCACTCAGTGAGCCTCTGTTCAGACAGTAAAGAGTCTGTGTCAGGGCTTCATGAAGGACCAGACTCCCACTCTCGTCTGTATAACGCAGCTGAAAGCCCACCACCTCCAGAGGCTTCACAGGCAGAACAGCTGACACGTCAAACACATCATATCCAGATGAGGAGCGCTGGTCCAGGGTCAGCAGTCTCTCCTCGAGGGCAGGCCTTTCCTTCAGAGCTCCCTGTGAAGCTGTGACACTGTGCAGGGTAACAGTCACACTGATGGGACGCGGGTGCAGGGTTTTCCTGAACAGAACCAGCTCTGCACCCAGCATGGAGGGGTTCAGGCCGCTGACATTGAACCAGATCCATCCTGGAGGACCTGGGTCATCCGAAGAATAAAAAGAAAAGGAAAGTTAAGAATGCAGTACAATGTGTTGTGGGTGCTTTTGCTCCTTAACCTATAAAACTATTAATATGTAATCAATCCTTTTGGCAGGGCCAGGGCACAGCCATGTGTTTGCTCAGAACGAACCACTGTCTGCAGGGCCCTGCGGTCCTGTTTGGTGCTGTTTCCGTACCCGGCAGTGATGTTCCCTGCCAGAATACTCTCATTGATGCAGGATTAGAAATTCCTCAGGACTTAAAGGGATCGCCGGGATTTCCTCACGCATCTGCAGTGAAACAGTCTCTGCCTTGCCTTTCTCACCACTGAGTCAGTATGCAGTGACAGGCCGAGTATTATTGTGAATACCAGTACTAGTTGGTCAGCACCCAGTTTGAGGACCCGCCCACTAATACCTTCTGGTCCTGCTGCTTTCCCCGTGCTTGCATGCTTAAAAGGCCTACATACCTCATGCTCAGAAAGGGAGATAGGTGTGAGTGGTGCACCCACCCAACCATTAACCTCTGCTTCAGCTGTTTCTGCTTGTTGGTTGCCTGTCATGCAGTGGTGTGAGGTCCTTTGTTACCAACAAAACAAGGCGTTTCCACTGTTAAAAATACTTAGCCTCCACAGGATGGTTTGGCAATCACAGCTGCTTCTCATAATCCCAATCTAACAATTAGAAAAAACACACAGCAAATTCACAACCTCCTGCAAATAATAACTGTTAAAACATGCAACACATCTACCAATTAAACCAAATGAAAAATACACATTACTAAAACTCAAACTGGGTAGTTAACCAAAACATGTTACATTGGGAAAAAAATGAAAAAGCTGCCTAAAGTCACATTCTGACATGAGCATAAAAGTTCTTTGCATTAGCACTTGAAGAAAGGAGGAGGGGATGAGCTTGTAATCTGTCATAGTTCATAGACCTTGCCACGTGCTTCTGTGGTTGCCCTGCTAGAATTGTAATTCCCCTTTCTTCCTGTAGTCCCTTTTTGCCTCCTTTACTGCTCTTCTTGCATTGTAGGCTGCTGCTTTATAATTGTCCATGTTCCAGACTTCCGTCCTAATTTGTAGCCTGCAGTGCGTTTGTAAATGGCATTCCTGATAGTTTTGGGTACAGTTGCTTCTGTTGTTTTGCTAATTAAATCAGCACAGACTCGATAATCCATTGATGTCATCAGTGACGGTGGTGTCCTGGTACGTGCTCCAGACCGCGTCTTGTAGTGCAGACTGTAGGGCGGCCTCTGATTGGCTTGACCATTTCCTGACCGCACATGTCACTGCGGGCATGCGGCATAGTGTGTTTACTTACCTTGACCGTTAACAAGATGGCCACATTATCGCTCTTCTTGCATGCAGGATTTGCTCTATAGCCGTTTTGAATCCAGAGTGTTCCTTCCACTTTGTGGCACAGTAAATATGTTGGTGGAAATCAGGTATAACCTTCTTAAATATGGATACTTCTGCTGATAATGAACTAAAACAATTAGATTTTAAAATTGTTGTCTCAGGTCTCCACTCATTTTTGTTTGGTATGAGAATCAGCTACTGTTTTAAAGGTCCCATGGAATGAATATTTCACTTTATGAGGTTTTTTGTAACATTAATATGAGTTCCCCCAGCCTGCCTATGGTCCCCCAGTGACTAGAAATGGTGATAGGTGTAAACCGAGCCCTGGGTATTCTGCTCTGCCTTTGAGAAAATGAAAGCTCAGATGGACCAATCAGGAATCTTCTCCTTATGAGGTCATAAGGGGAAAGGTTACCTCCCCTTTATCTGCTTTGCCCGCCCGGAGAATTTTGCCCATCATCATCTTGCCCCCCTCCTCCTCAATAGCTACAGACACAGAAATGACACATACTAAGGAAAGCTCATTGTGGACTGGCTCTAGTGGCTGGAATTCTGCACCAAGGCTGAATTTCAGGAAAGAGACTTCAGATACAGTATTAGGGGACCACTGAGGTCTATATAAAAGAGACTTCAGATACAGTATTAGGGGACCACTAAGGCCTATATAAAAGAGACTTCAGATACAGTATAAGGGGACCACTAAGGCCTATATAAAAGAGACTTCAGATACAGTATTAGGGGACCACTAAGGCCTATATAAAAGAGACTTCAGATACAGTATTAGGGGACCACTAAGGCCTATATAAAAGAGACTTCAGATACAGTATTAGGGGACCACTAAGGTCTATATAAAAGAGACTTCAGATACAGTATTGGGGACCACTAAGGTCTATATAAAAGAGACTTCAGATACAGTATTAGGGGACCACTAAGGTCTATATAAAAGAGACTTCAGATACAGTATTAGGGGACCACTAAGGTCTATATAAAAGAGACTTCAGATACAGTATTAGGGGACCACTAAGGTCTATCTAAAAGAGACTTCAGATACAGTATTAGGGGACCACTAAGGTCTATATAAAAGAGACTTCAGATACAGTATTAGGGGACCACTAAGGCCTATATAAAAGAGACTTCAGATACAGTATTAGGGGACCACTAAGGTCTATATAAAAGAGACTTCAGATACAGTATTAGGGGACCACTAAGGCCTATATAAAAGAGACTTCAGATACAGTATTAGGGGACCACTAAGGCCTATATAAAAGAGACTTCAGATACAGTATTACGGGACCACTAAGGCCTATATAAAAGAGACTTCAGATACAGTATTACGGGACCACTAAGGCCTATATAAAAGAGACTTCAGATACAGTATTAGGGGACCACTAAGGCCTATATAAAAGAGACTTCAGATACAGTATTAGGGGACCACTAAGGTCTATATAAAAGAGACTTCAGATACAGTATTAGGGGACCACTGAGGTCTATATAAAAGAGACTTCAGATACAGTATTAGGGGACCACTGAGGTCTATATAACAGAGACTTCAGATACAGTATTAGGGGACCACTGAGGTCTATATAAAAGAGACTTCAGATACAGTATTAGGGGACCACTAAGGTCTATATGAAAGAGACTTCAGATACAGTATTAGGGGACCACTAAGGTCTATATAAAAGAGACTTCAGATACAGTATTAGGGGACCACTAAGGCCTATATAAAAGAGACTTCAGATACAGTATTAGGGGACCACTAAGGCCTATATAAAAGAGACTTCAGATACAGTATTAGGGGACCACTAAGGCCTATATAAAAGAGACTTCAGATACAGTATTAGGGGACCACTAAGGTCTATATAAAAGAGACTTCAGATACAGTATTAGGGGACCACTAAGGCCTATATAAAAGAGACTTCAGATACAGTATTAGGGGACCACTAAGGCCTAAATAAAAGCATCCAAAGAGCACCATGTCATGGGACCTTTAAAGGAGACCTATTATACTTATTTTCAAAACATATTTAGTTTTTCTACTCGTCCATGTTTACATGCATTAATGTTCAAAACAAACCTGGATTTTCTCCTACAGCCTGTATTCACCCTCTGTCTGAGCGTCTGTCTCTTTAAGCCCCAGCTCTGCAACTGGTGTTTTCCAGCAGAAGCATGCAGCTGATTTCAGTGAAAAAGCTCTGATAAACCCACTGTACAGCGTTTCAGGTGTTAGCACGTTGATAACATGTCAATTTTATGTTTACACATTGTTTTGCTGTCCCCAACTGGCCAACATTTTATACAGTACTCTGTTTGTCTTTTTAGGATTCAAGCATGTTGCACATCTGGCCAAAACCCAAACAGTTAGTCACAGCAGGTGTTTTGCTAATGGAAAACCCCCAACGCAAAGACATCATCAGTGGACCACTGCTAAGGCTAACTACATAATTGTTCTTTTATTCTTGTGAAGCAATTAAACAGGACAAGTAAAACGTAATTTCATTCATTTCACATCCTTACCAACAACACTACGAAAACTCTGCACCAGCATTCCATCTGAACTCCCAAAGTCTTGGGCCTCCAGTGAGTCCAAACGCTGATAGATCCCCCTCATGTACGGATGTGGCTTAGCCTGATGGCTCGCAGACACTTTATTGATATGAAGCATTTCCAAAATGGCTTTGTTGCGCTCCTGGTCATCCTCTGCATCTCTACGGTGATCCATCAGGTGCAAGCCTGTGACTGAGCACAGCAGGAGGAAGACCAGCACTATATAAAAAAGTCCCAAACAGACTCCTCGGAACATTCTGACTTTAAATGATTTCCACGCACTCTGATGTGATCTTGTATTTGCACTTCTTATACTGTCAAATTGCTGCTGAAATGTTCACCTGGCAGACTACTGTAACAGTCTGTGCACTAATGGGTATGCAGGAACCACAGGGGCTGTCAGGACTTAGTGAAGCAGTCCCATTCTGAAGCTGAGGAATGTTACTCTCTTTTCAAACACTCTACCATGGCCTGTACTGAGCCACAGTCCTGCACTGACCACAACAAGCAGCCATCGGGCTGATGCTCTCACTGACTGGAAAGACTCCACTTTGACTTGAAGAAAACATTAGACATGAACATCGATAATACAAGTACCTTTTAGAACAAAGTCACAATTAAATAGAAATAGAAAAAAAAACATAAAGTTAAAAACAATTGCCAACATGAGACAAAGGCTAAATGTGTGTTCAGCTGCTTTTTAAAAGCGTCAACAGAGACCACACAACATATGACAACAGAAAGGGCTTTCCACAGTGTCGGAGCCACCACTTCAAAGGCACAGTCATCTTTTGTCTTTAGTCGAGTGCGAGGGACAACCAGTAAGCCCTGGTCAGATGACCTGGTCAGAAGTGACCACCCATTGGTGATACAAGGATGGAGCAGACCCTATGCTAGGGTCTATATGTCAAAACAAGAATCTTAAAATGAATTTTGAACTCGATAGTAAGCCAATGTAACAAGGATAAAATGGGAGTGATGGGAGGCTTTCTGCTGGACCTGGTCAACAGCCATGCAGCAGCATTCTGGGGTTAGCATATACAATGCAAATAAAAATAGGACCCAACACAGAACCCTGAGTGACACCACAGGAAAGGGTAAGTTTCACAGAAAAACTCCTATCCAAGAGATAGGAATAGACCCCGTCCAGGGAGCTCACAGAGAGCCTTTTAATCAGAACGCTGTGATCCACAGTATCAAAAGCTGCACTTAGATCCAGATATCATGATATAGACACTTTGATAAGCGCTGTTTCAGTGGAATGCTTCTGACGGAAACCAGATTGGAATTTATCTAAAATGTTGTGTGCAGTCCCCACAGCAGTTAGCTGTTTGGCCACAATCAAAATTAAAGGCATGTTAAATATAGCCCTATAATTTTCGGAAGTGGATGGATCCAGGTTAGCTTTTTTCAGAAGTGTCTGAACGTTTGCATGCATAAGTTAACTGTTGACAATTCAGTCTCAATTTCATGTGTCATACATGGGTTGTCTTGATTATGACAACTTGACATTAATCAAAGTGACATTACTATTCTGGGTCATGACAAGTTGACATTACATTAGTTTGGGATGTCTTTGTAATGACAACTTGACCTTGATCCTATTTAATGTCAATGTCCAAAGAAATTTAATGTCAAGTTGTCATGACAAATACATCTTCTGGTAATGTCGATCGGTTAATGTCAAATTGTCATAACAAAGACATCCCAAACAAATTAAATGTCAAGTTATCCTGACCAAGACAACTCAAAAATCAAACGTGAGTAACTGCAGTTTTTGTAAAAATTGAAGACCATGATTTGGATTTGATTTCACAAATTCTTTGTCTTTTTTCGTTTTCTGGTCCTACTCTCCTTTTTCCCCTCAGACTTACACCACTGTATGTGGCTTTACAGGCTATCCTTTTATAGAGTAGCCTACATGAGGTCCCTTTTCTCTCCTTTGGTGTTTTCCTTACAATTTGTGCACTGTTATGCCTTTTATCTTTGCCTCTTTCTGTTCAATAATGACAAAGCTGCTCCTTAAACCACCAGGCACTTTGGACAAGACTTTGATCTCAGAGTCCGCTGTTTGTCTTTGGTTTTTCTGCTCCGATTACTGATCCCACAGCAGCAGAAGCAGCAGCAAGAGGAGGAAGGCGTCCTTAGCCTGTGTCCCTCCCTCCGTCCCCCTCCCTACTCATCTCACTCTCTTGTGGGTGGAGTTTGTCACTGAGGAGTGAGCAGAATTCTGTCAATGAGGGGGGGGGGGGGGAAAGAAAAAAAGAGGGGCGAGGGAAAAAAAAAAAAACCCCCCGGGGGGGGGGGGGGCGGGGGGGGGGGGGGGGGGGGGGGGGGGGGGGGGGGGGGGGGGGGGTTTTTTTGTGGGGGGGGGGGGGGGGGGGGGGTTTGTGTTTGTGGTTTTGGGTGTTTTGGTGTTTTTTTTTTTTTTTTTTTTTTTTTTTGTTTGTTTTTTTTTTTTTTTTTTTTTTTTTTTTTTTTTTTTTTTTTTTTTTTTTGATTTTTTTTTTTTTTTTTTTTTTTTTTTTTTGATAAATCTGCCTCTCATTGTCTTGGTAAACTCCTGTAGTCTAAATATTTAATAAACATAGCCAGATATACATTTAACAAAATCTGGTTTTCAATCATCATCAGTGATGGTGTATTTATAGGGGAGATTATTTTAAAACTGCACATAAATGCTCTTCTTTCTGTAATGGTACAGCGATGTGACATACACCAGTGCTTAAAAGTGCACTTTCACCCATTTATCACATACTCTGCTCTTGTTTCTGGCAGTAAGGGAGTATTTCAGAGCTTTTTAAGGCTCTCTGTTGCACCCTCTGGACTATGCTGGATGGCAGCCAAACGTTATCCCCTCATGTTTTCAGCAGATTGCCTTCTTCTTCCCTCGATGTCTTGTCTTTCTCTGAAAATTTGTGGCTGCTAAGGACCCTGTCATTATTAAGATTAGAAGAAGAACAAGCTGTGAATGGATGTAACAGACATTCCCAGCTGTGGTTTAAGCCACTTGTTACATGACACATCACATTCCTAGCTGGGTGTTTTGTGTTCATCACTAGTTTGTGTTTTGGGAAAGGCAGGATGAAATTTGGCCGGGTCATGGAAAGGTTACTTACATGGGATATTTGACCTTCATGACCTATGATTATCTTTTAATGCTTTCGCTGTGTGGAGTTAACAGACAGAAAGCATGTTTCATGTTTTTTTCATATACATGTCTTATTGGTCCCCCCAGTTTGTAACAAACAAACAATCAGTATTTTTTATTTTACACTTTCATATACGGGAACTCACAAGAGACAGATTTTTAATAGAATGGCCAAAACCTAAGCAGCAGAGGCTGAGGTATCCTGACTTTTAGTCCCTGATAAATAGGTCAACTGGATCCCACATAATGCAACAGTATTTTTTTGGATAGACCTTCCCTGCCTGGTAAATATCCCCATATTTAACTTTACATCCCCAGGTTGTAATGCAGGCTTTTCGTTAAAACTGTAGTTTCAAAACCCAAGTCGAGATAACCCTTATGACATCATTAGGAATTAAAACAAGACTACGTACATTTTCAAAAGAAAAATAGCACATTAAAATGTTTTTTTGTATTTAGCACACTGTTTCTAACCTCTCAGCTCTCCGTTCCCATTAAGGTTAGAACTGTAGAGACAGTTTGTTTTTGGTCAAAAATTTAAATGTGTGTATTGAACTATTGACACAAAAGATTCACATGGATTTACTTAGCCTCAGTGAACTAATCCAATAACCATAGGAATTCCATTGAAATGAATTTATTTGGCTCTGAAGTTTCACTTTCTCAAATGCTGGTGTGACCAGACTTAGGAAGGCTCCTGCAGGGCCATGGACGACGCTATGCAACTGTTTTAACAGCATGAGTAGTAGGCTACTCTTTATGAGGTGTAAAATGACTGTGGAGTGCCCATCGAAGAGAGTGTGAATGAGCTGGAGAGAGTGGTGCCATACCATCCAACACTTATGTTTTGTTTAGGTTTGGATTAGGGAGTGCATTTTGTACTACCACAAGTTTATGGGAATGTAAATGTAGTTTGTCATTATTCCTGCTGGCTCTGACACTCAGCAGATGCTGCTCCTCCACCTGAATGACTTGTCAGGAAAGAAAAGTTCCTGACATGTGAGGTGAATTCAAGGGGAAGTTTGTGGTCTTTGCCCTTCTGGCTAGGATCTAAGTCCACGTAGTCTAGCCTAAATTGACAGCGATTCAATTAGGGGATTGCTTCTGTGCCACCGGATGTCCGTCCCCTTCCTCTTCCTTTGTGTTGGCGTTCTAACCTCCGGTGGATTTCTGAGGACTGCTCGTCAGATCTCTGCAGGGTAAATCCAGACAGCTAGCTAGACTACCTGTCCAATTTCTGTTGTGTGACTAAAACAACTTTTCAACGAGCACATATTCAACCAAAACAAGTTCCTTCCTGAGGCTATTTTGCGCTTATCCCGGAATGCTGCGTGGACTAGCCAGACTACAATCCACAAAACTTCAATGAGCGAGATTCTGCAGAACAGGAAGAGATGTCAAGGGAGGAAAAGAAGTTTGTGGAGATAATGGAAAGCTCTGCACAGCTTCAGAACGGACACTACACGTTTCAACTGCCTTTCAAAGGGAAAGATGTTTCGATGCCTAACAACCTTGGTGTTGCCATGCAACGTGTTTGTGGTCTGAAAAACCACGTGTTAGGGGCGGCTGTGGCTCAGGTGGTAGAGCGGTGGCCTGCCATCGCCTAAAGGTTAGTGGTTTCGATCCCTGGCCCTGCAGTCCTTAGTCGTGTCCTTGGGAAAGAAACTGAACCAATTTGTGCGCGAATGTGTGTGAATGGTTCCTGCACTATGTAAAAGTGCTTTAAGTAGTCCTTAAGACTAGAAAAGCGCTATATACATAAATACAGTCCATTTACATGTCAGGAAATAGGAGGGCTTGTTGACATTAATGTCTTGTTGACATTATGTTCTATAGCGACTGTAACATGAAGCTCTGCCAAAACAGGAAAAGGATCAATTGCAAACAGGGACAGGACCCTCAGAGTGCTCCAGGCAGCTTAACATTAGGACCTTTCCCAGCACTCCCACCTTCCGTCTCCAGCCTCCCCACTGATCCGTCAGCGAGCCATTTGAATCTTTAACAGGACAGACAACTCTGACAGTTCATATCAGTGAGATGCAGTCATTTAGTGTGACACAATGCTAGACAGGGTGTTATCTGCTAAAACACAATTAACACTCAGCTCTGGCATGCAGTTGGACTTTGGTTTGCTCTACATCTCATTACTCACAAAGCTGCATGTTAATTATGGAGACTGGTGAGGACAAGATACTCCTTGTTTCTTTCATCCGACTGTCTTTAAAATCTTTCATTGTGACATTCATTAAAAAAACATGGTCTATGGCCAAAACTATTTTGGCATCTGAACCATAGACTGTAAGAATAGTGGACGTAGCAGCTGCGACGTCACCCATTGGTTTGAGGACTGACATTTTGAAGCATACATTTTGGCGATACAGGTGTCACCATCTTGGTTTTTTGCAACAAGTTGTGACGACTTTTGGCGAGAGGGTGGAACTGGGGAGGATGACACGCCCAAGCCAGTGTTGTTTATGGTTGCAATGGCAATGGCACTGTGCTAAGCAACGCTAAAGAAGGAAAGTTGCTGATTTCCCTTAAGTTACTATCTAACACTAGAGCTAGCTAGCTATGTTGGCATAACGCTGAACAAGACATTTTTAGGCGACCAAATGTTTTAAATAACGATGAAGTAAAAGTAGAGAGTGAGAGGATCAAAGTTTAAGACAAAAACCTGGGAATACCCCAAAATAAGTTCAGGTCTATTTTAATGTACACAGTGCCATGCTTAGCATTGCTAAGCCTCTGTCCTATCAATAACAGGACGGCGTATAACCATGCCCTAAAGTATCCCCTGCTTTATCGTCTATTGAAGAAAACTTAGAACTAGTGATTGAGGCAATAAACTCATTATGAAAATATTTACAGAGCTAAAATTAATTGAGAAGTAGGGTAATTTTTTCATAGATTTCTATAAAGACTTTTTGGAGCCAGTGGAGTCGCCCCTGCTGGAAATTAGATAAAATGCAGGGTTAAGGCACTTACGCATTGGCTGCATAGTTGAACATCTCATTCTCACTCTCAAAAGAGCATTAGTGAGGTCTAACGCTGATGTTGGATGGTCAGGTCTGGCTCTCAGTCGGTGTTCAGTTCATCCCAAAGCTGTTGGATGGGGTTGAGATCAGGGCTCTTCGCAGGCCAGTCAAGTTCTTTCACACCAAACTGGGAAAATCATGTCTTTATGGAGCTGGTTTTGTGCATGGTGGAATTTATCATGTATAAACATGAAAGGACCAAACCAAAACTGTGTTGAAATTTGAAAGAACACTACTGTCTAAACTATACCTGTATAAGATGGATCAGATAGACGGAACACAAAAATAACTTACAGGTAGACAAATGCATGTTGATTAAAATTGCGGGGAAATGTGACATCGGCATTTTCAGCCGTACCTGTAAGGTTATAAGATATATACGCTGGTCGTCTTTGCTGAGCTTTTTTTCTGTCTGTGTTGCTTTGCTAGCGTCTTTGACAAACCTAATCTAACGTTTCGACCAGCAACATGTCAGCGCCGGTCAGACTGACCGCTAGTTTGGGTGGTGTCATTTTCTTTAGTCTGTGGCTCAACAGGTAAAGTAGGTCTTCAACCTAATGTTAGTGAAAATGTTGACATATGAAAGCATCAAACATGCATTTTAGATGAAGGAGATGAGAGTATAGTTGTTCCTCACCCCCATATTCTAAGAGCCATTAAATTGTATGCATGGGACACAGGACTTTTTGAAACGGAAGTTATTGTTAACAAACATTGTGATTGGGTCTATATAAGAAAAACTATTGGACCAAACTGTGAAAAACAGGCCCAGAGACCACTGTCCACATACTTTTGGCAATATAATGAATGACTTTTGTTAAAATAACTACTTGTTCTGACAACTGTAACTGATGCTAATGTTTTGGTCTTTCAACCCGCTTTTGGTCCACAGCTCTCGTCAACCTGGTTCCCAGCAGCAGCAGGCAGCTGTTTGTATTTATAAAGCTCTGATAAAGTTACTGTCCACTACTTGCTCAGCAGCAAACAGCAGACAGACACAGAGACCAGCTGATGAACATAGTGGAGACAGATATTTTTCTCAGGAGTTGGTGGAGACCAAACCAGATCTAAAAGGAGGGAGAATATTAAACTTAATTTCATCAGTTGGACACAAACACGACTCAAATGAATGCTAATGTTACTCTGTGTCTGCTTGATGTGTTAATAGGCAACTGTTTGCTCCATGTGAATGGGGTTCTGTGACCACTGGAAATCCTGTTTTTGCACTCAGCTCCTTGAATATGATCTTTCCAGCTCCTCTAAACACAGGCATTGTTCACGGGGACAAGCTATAACATGTTCCCTAATGCAGAGGCTGATTATAAGGTGCTTTTCTGTTCAGTGTGCATTCTGTGTGAGGTCTGGGGTAGGTGTCCTAGACAAGTGTTAAAGGAATGTGGCAGGATGACATCTGAAGCCTGTTTCCGAATACAAAACAGGTACACCACACGTCCTCAGTGGGATCTAGGGTAAGATACAATGCAACTTTATTGATCACTGAAAAGAGAAATACGGCTTTTAATTATGGTAACTCCAGCAGTGAAAGGAAGTTTTCTATAGTGGAAAGGCCCATGTTGGGGGTAACTCTATATAAATGTCAAAGGACATTGACAAACATCATGTCATTAGTAGAGAGAGCCTGTTTCGCCTTGGGGGAAGGTCAACAGTTGTTCGTAATGAACATTTTTCCTGAGAAGCTGAGCACAGAACAAGTCACACCATCTACCAATAATTCAATTCAATTTCAATTCAATTCAATTTTATTTATAGTATCAAATCATAACATAAGTTATCTCGAGACACTTTACAGATAGAGTAGGTCTAGACCACACTCTATAATTTACAAAGCCCCAACAATTCCAACAATTCCAGTAATTCCCTCAAGAGCAAGCAGTGCGACAGTGGCGAGGAAAAACTCCCTCTTGGGAAGAAACCTCGGACAGACCCAGGCTCTTGGTAGGCGGTGTCTGACGAGCCGGTTGGGGGTGTGATGAACAGTGGCGATAGTAGTCACATTAATAATGGAACAGTGACTGGATGTAGCGGGAAGCTGCAGGGTTCAGCAGGACGCAGCATGTCATTGCAGGGCATCGCTGAGCTCAGCAGGGAGTGCAGCAGGACCACGGCGACAGCTGCAACCAGGATCTTGGTGCCAACGTTCTCCAAGGAAATACGCGCGGGGGAAAAAGCATAAGGACTCCGGAGTAAACTCCCCAGAAGCTAGGATTAGTAACAAGCATTTCTGGGACGGGCTGCACACAAATAGTAATAGTAATAGTAATAGTAACAGTAATAGAAAGGGAGAGGAGAGAGCAGCTCAGTGTGTCAAAGGAAGGAAGTCCCCCGCAGTCTAGAACTATAACAGCGTAACTATAACAGGTAACTAAGAGAGACAGGTCATAAGGAGAGGTAGCTTTTCGGGCTTAGAACTCTCCCCCTGCCGGATCCGGCTTGGCTGGCCTGCCTCCCTCTACTTTGTTATGTATTATTAATCTAACAATTATGAAGAGAAGCAGTTGGGCCAGTTAGGTGAACACTGCAACTCCTCACTCCCTAACTATAAGCTTTATCAAATAGGAGAGTTTTAAGTTCATTCTTGAATGAGGTGACAGTTTCTGCCCCCGAACCCAGATCGGAGCTGGTTCCATAGGAGAGGAGCCTGATAACTGAAGGCTCTAGCTCCCATTCTACTTTTAGAGACTCTAGGTACCACCAGTAACTCTGCATTCTGGGAGCGCAGTGCTCTAGTGGGACAATAGGGTATTAGGAGCTCTTCTAGATATGATGGTGCTAGACCATTTAGAGCTTTGTAGGTCAAGAGAAGGACTTTAAACTCAATCCTGGATTCAACAGGAAGCCAATGCAGAGAAGCTAATACAGGAGAAATATGATCTCTTTTCTTAGTTCTTGTGAGAACACGCTGCAGCATTCTGGATCAGCTGGAGAGTCTTAAGAGACTTATTTGAGCAACCTGACAGTAGGGAATTACAATAGTCCAGCCTGGAAGTAACAAATGCATGGACTAGTTTTTCAGCGTCGTTTTGAGACAGGATATTCCTAATTTTGGCAATGTTACGAAGATGAAAAAAGGCTGTTCTTGAGGTTTGTTTTAGATTGGCATTAAAGGATATATCCTGATCAAAGATAACTCCTAAATTTCTAACAGTGGTGCTGGAGGCCAGGGCAACACCATCCAGAGTAGCTATATCTCTAGATAATGAAGTTCGAGGTGTTTAGGGCCCAGCACAATAACTTCAGTTTTGTTAGGGTTTAACATCAGAAAATTATAGGTCATCCAGGATTTTATATCCTTAATGCACGCTGAAATTTAGCTAGCTGACTGGTTTCGTCTGGTTTGATTGACAAGTATAATTGGGTGTCATCCATACAGTGAAAGTTAATTGAGTGTTTTCTAATAATATTGCCTAGAGGAAGCATATATAAGGAGAATAGAATTGGTCCAAGCACTGAGCCTTGAGGAACCCCATGGCTAACTTTAGCGTGCACTTGGAGGATTTATCATTAACATTCACAAATTGAGATCGATCAGAGAAATAGGACCTAAACCAACTCAGAGCAATTCCTTTAATGCCAACCAAGTGTTCCAATCTCTGTAACAGGATTGAATGGTCAATAGTGTCAAATGCAGCACTAAGATCTAGTAAAACAAGAATGGAGACAAGACCTTTGTCTGCAGCAGTTAAAAGGTCGTTAGTAATTTTCATCAGTGCCGTCTCTGTGCTATGATTCTTTCTAAATCCTGATTGAAAGTCATCAAATAAACTATTGCTATGTAGAAAATCACATAACTGATTAGCAACCACCTTCTCAAGGATCTTGGATAGAAAGGGAAGGTTAGATATAGGTCTATAGTTTGCTAAGACCTCAGGATCCAGGGTGGGTTTTTTCAGAAGAGGTTTTATCACAGCTACTTTAAATGACTGTGGTACATAACCTGTTAATAGAGACATATTGATCATATCTAGTAATGAAGTGTTAACCACAGGTAATGCTTCTTTGAGTAGTCTCGTTGGGATGGGGTCCAAGAGACAGGTAGATGGCTTAGCTGAGGATATCTTTAACATTAATTGTTGAAGGTCTATAGGATAAAAGCAGTCTAAGTATATGTCGAGACTAGTCTTTATTTCTAACGACTCTGCGTTTAAAGGTGAACCGTTAGAAGTTGAGTGTAAAAGGTGATGAATTTTATCTCTAATTGTTGTAATTTTATCATTGAAGAAGCTCATAGAGATGTGGAACATGCCTGAGGCTGGTTGAAAAATAATTTATGTTCAAAAACAACCAACAGTGTTGGTGTATTCCTGTATATGGAGGTGTGCTTATAAATATTGTTGAAAAAATGGGTGTAGGATGGTGCCACACATCTGCTTGTAGACAGTAGTTTTGTTTAATTATATTGTGTCTTGTGGCATTGGCAGCTTCTTAACAGAAATGAAACTTTGCAGTTATGATGGAGAATTGATGATGAGGGTTATTCCCTTTATAGAACAAAGCATTTAAGAAAAAAATGTACATCACATGCAAAACTGCTAATGTGATGTAGTTACTGTTTTGCTTATGCAATAAACATTACATTGGTCAAAAAAAGAAAATGATTTGGGAAAAACGCTTATTAGCTTTCTATCAGAGAGTGAGATGAGAAGATTGATATTGGTCTCATGCCTGAAGTGCAGTACAGAGCTGCAGTCTGCATGTGGTTAGCCTAGCTTAGCATAAAGACTGGAAGTAGGGGGAAACAGCTACCCTGGCTCTATTCAAAGTAAAAAAAGTGAAGCTCACTAATTCTACAGTAGCACAGGTTGGTTTATTCCATTTAAGCAATAGCTCACAGCAGGCCGTGGTGTGTTGTGATTATATCAAAGGGGCGCAGTTTGGCCTGACTTGATAAAATGGTCATCAAGTGTGGCAATATGAAAGTTATTGTCAAATTCCAATTTGAATAGATTTTTATTCATAAATAACAATGGTCACAATAAAATATTAACTCCATGCGAAGTGGAGCAGAGCAGAGCAGTGAAGGTCGGCATCCATCCATCCAAGAATCACTGTCTAAAATAATTTAATGTTTTAATATCATGGCATAACCACAACCCTGGGGAGACTTACTACTACCGTTATGTCTAGGAGATTTAACAAGGTTTGGCTTTAGTTGCGGATTTGAAATTACAGTAACTAACAGAAGGTAAGGATGAGAGGCCTACGTTTGTCGTAGCTGGCGCTGTTCCGCAATTGTCTTCGGACCAGCGCGGTCCTCGGTACCGTGTCAATCAACCTCAACACTCCAATGACATTTGTACACATTGAAAATGCAAACAAAACATGAACACAACTTGATGGGTAAATGTCATGACAAATCATAAACACATCCTCTTTCACTTGACTCTTGTTTTCCAGTCAGTCAGTGTGAGTCTCTCTAATTCTGCTTTACTTTACTGCTTTGTAAGCTCTGTGATGAAGGTAATTGACACAAAATATAAAATAAATGACTATGTATAATGTAACTAATATTCATTTTGACAAACCCACAGAAAAGTATCACCAAATTCTGCAGTTCCCCACAGCTTTATAGAGCTTTAGCCTTTTTTAATTCATTTTTTTGGTTTTAGGCCCACAAACTGTGTTTCCAGCAGCAGCTGGCAGCTGTTTGCAGTAATAAGCTCACCCTACACTATCTGCTCAGCACCAAACCACAGACAAAGTTAGCAACTGATAAACATAGTGGAGCATTTAGCAGCAAAATAACCAGATTTTGTTTTACTTGGAGTTGGTGGAGAACAAACAAGAGCTAAAAGGAGAGAGAATATGTTACTTAGATTCATCAGGTGGACGCAAAAAAGACAAACAAATGCTAATGTTGTTCTGTGTCTGCTGGATGTGTTAATAGGCTGATTACTAATATGTTAGACATTGGCTTTGTAAGGTGATGATAGGCTATATCAGTGTTACATTTACAGCTCTTTGGGCTTCTGTTAAGTGGTAAAAAAAAATCAATTTGTGCAGCTTTATTAAAATGATGGATCACAAAGTGTTAATCTACACAAAAAACACAAAATCTACTATCCACAGTCTATATTCATGTAACATATGTTCAATTGTCACTACAGAAACTACATTTGGTTCTTTTCTAAGTTCTGCTTGAGCTTTCTAAGTTGTTTTGCTAACACAATAGCATGACTAATAAAATTTATTAACACTGCTTTATTTGTTTATATGAAATACAAAAGTTGTACACTTTCTCATTTGGTTTCTTTAAATGTTTTTAGTTTTGTTCATTTGCTTTGTAAAATGTTGTGTTTTGCACTTCCTCCTGGGCTGCCCGGGTTATATATGTTACAGAAATGAGTGATAGAGAGTAGTAAAATAGACATTTTCTGTATGAGAAATGCCACAGACTTAAACTTGTTTAATTTATTTGCAGCTCCAGAAAATGAAGCTTATTCTGAAGAGAAAGACACCTTGGTTTACCTAAGTCTCCTATTGAAGTGTGTTCCTGAAAACTTTGGTTTGGACCCAGCCCTTGAAGAACCTACTGACGCTTGCTTGTGACTGACAGCGATGGGTTCACAGGCTCATACACTGGCCTGGACCTTGTTTCCAGTTCTTCTGCTGGGGTTGACCTGCTCATCACACTGTTCCCTTGTAAAAGTCAATAAGGGTTTAAAAGTGAGACGGGGTCAGTCAGCCTACCTCCAGGACAGTGACCTGCAGTTCCATATTCCCCGTCAGAAGGATGCATGCAAGGTAGAGGTGGTGTTAAACGAGCCCATAACTCAACGAGTGGGAAAACTCATGCCCCAGGTAATGGAAAAAAAAACTTTTACAATGAAAACCCCAGCGTGTTCCAGGCAAATTACCACGTGTAGTAAAACCGAGTTGAAGGACTGCATTACACTTCCATATCGCTTTTTGACAGCAAACATGTAGGAAACCATATAATATATTATTAGTCGTTGTCATGTGGTAATGATGACAAGACCGAAGTGCTGGGCTGTAAGGCTTTTGATTTATATTTCACCATTCTAGCAGGTTCTATAATGTTCCTACCAAATGTAACTGTCCCTCAAGGTCCTACAGTTGTATGCCCCAATGCACAATCTTTGAAAAATAAATTGAATTGACAAAGTCATCGAAGCAAATCAACATTTCTGAAATAGAGAAAATGTTGTACCAGGACTTTGATTCTCAAGTGTAAACCCTGTGGTTTTTTAGGCTTTCTGTACACTTGAGTTTAGGTTAGGTCAAGGCTAAGTGTGAAAGCTTTGTTAAGGACCTTAATTGTCTGCCCTTCATCCTAAATATCATGGCTTGGAGATATACTGTATTTCAATGTCTGGAGCAGCCTGTACTTTAGTCGAGAAAAGAGAGGTATTTTAGGGAAAAGAGGATGGAGGGACCCCTCTATACTTCTTCCTTTGTTTTCCAGGTTGACAGGCCATCTCCTCTCTAATGACTCTGTGTTGACTGATACAGTCATCTCTTGAATGTCCAGAATGAGTCATTTTCTTGGTTACAATGTTTTCCTCTGAAGTAGTACACAGTAAGTCAGTAGGATATACAGCAGTTGGGTTGCTTTGGGGTCCTTCTGTAAGTAATTTTGGGGTACCATAGTTCTGGAAAAAGCTTTAAGCAGCAATACCAGAGGCCAAGCAATCGGCCCGTTTCAAACAGGCATGTTTTGAACGGGCACTGTACTAGTAATGTAACACCTGAATCAGTTTATTGAGATCCACAGATCTAGTATGTTGGAACTTTTAGTATGAGTTTAGAGACTGGTTAGTAGTCTGTTCTTAAGTCATGTATCATCATCTGCCAAATTGTCTTTGATTCAGAACAATTGGAAATACTCTTTAGATATTAAATAATTGATTGTTTGTTCCAGTAAAGCTTTATTTTACAGGTCTGTAATTTCCTAGTAGGTTTCATGGAAAGAACTATGTAATTTAAGTTTCAATATAAGGACAATAGAAATGCCCCATATAAAGATCCATTGTAACCCAAGTAAATATTAATTAATTATGAAATGTGCAGTAGGTAAGCCTTATAATGCTAACTTTCTGTCATATTTGCTGAAACTGACCCTGTGTTCCAGTAGAACTACATGAAGCAGGTCATTTAAAAAAGATCTGGCTCCCCTTGCACCCCCTACAGCCTGTAGTGTGATTGGCAAAAATCCGCCGCTCCCTGTTCAGATGCACCAATCAGGGCCAGGGGGGGTGTCTAACTGCATGTCAATCACTGCTCATGCACACACATTCATTCTCCCTTGTGGGGGGAGGGGCTTAGGATACCGTTTTGGGCTTTAACGGAAAGGGGGGAGGGACTGAGAAGTTGTAAGAGCTAAGTCCTGGATCTTCGCAATCCTACCTAAACCACTTTTAATTTATTATTGGAAACCTTATTCTCCAAATATAGGCTATTGAATTTTATTCTCCCTTGGAAATTACATATTTTCTGTTTAGCTGAACTGCTGTGTTCTGAAGACTACCTGAGTTAGCAATTAATTGCAATTCAAAATTTGGAAGTTTATTAATATAAGACTGTCTCTGTTTTCTAGTACCAAATAACATACAAACTTATTGGAAAATGCTAAGAAGTATTTCGAAATGACAGTCCTGTAAAATTAGTTGTTACTTAAGTTTCTGATTTGGTGTTTATTAGTTCCTTCGCAGATAACCTTTGAGTGTAGTTTAAATTTAATCTGAAAGATGGTCTTCAATCATAAATAAATAAAGTTATGTGGTTTCTTCATGCCAAGACGTACACATAAAAGCCATCTAGCTTTAACCTGGATTAACCAAAAATCTGATTTTGGCTTCCAGTCTGAAAATAATGGAAACTGCTATCATAAACACACTGCATGATAAAGTGTTAAAGTAAGACTGTAACTTTTGAAAGAAGAAATAACAGATACTTCTTACAAAGGAAAAGTTCAATTTAAAAGCAATACAATGCAACCTTATAACCTTCAATACACTCTGGTGTTTAGTTGCTGCATTCTCAGGCTGGTATGACCAGTAGTTTGTGGTGGCTAATGTTAGCTTATTTTAGAGTACATGCATATTGCGGTGTACAGTAACTTACTCGTGCTACTGCTATTGTGTGATGTTCAGCAACATTTACATAGTCATGTTACATTTAAAAGCAGGGTTGGTAACCATTTCCAATATCTTTTTTATATGTTGTTTGAGATGGTCTTAATAATAATAATAATAATAATAATAATAATAATAATAAGTTAGGGGCTCTGAAAAAGGAGCGAAAAAGATCCGTCATCTGTAGCTGCTGTAACTCTGTAAAAACGCCCACCAATCACTGCCACGTGGTCCGCTTGGAAAGAACCAATGAAATGCCTCCTTGCCCCGCTGCCCGTACTCTACCCCTACCGTTAATGAGCCTGTGCTCAGTGTGCGTCATCACCTCTGGAGTTACTGTAAGTCTACTGGAAAATGGAGGAGAATACTCAACAAACGGGAAGCAGTTTTGATGAGTGAAATTGCAGTCCTCTCTTCCCTAAGCTCTGAAGCAGCGATGCAGTACTCATGTAGCTCATGTGTGTGTGGGTGGAGCCCCGAGGCCAGGGGGAGGGGTTAGACGAAGCCCCGAGGAAATTCTACTTTCAAATCATTTCAATTTCAACATTACCAACCCTGCCTTTATAGCTTTGGTGCGTAACTTTTTGATATTAATGAACATCCGTTACATTCAAGTCATTGCCAAATGAGTTGCTACAAAGCTAATAAAGACTATCAGCTCCACACAACTCTCTCTGGATTTCTCAGTATGGCTATGTTCAGAAGATTGTGGCGTCCGGTGACTTTCCCGTGCAGATACTCGAGTTAAGATAATGACTTCTTCTGAAGAATCCATCATATTTTTTTAATCCTCCATGTCCTCCTTGGTTACTAGCAACTGCGTGGAGGAGGGGTGGGGGTGGTGCACTTGTATCATGTGGACTAGAGGATAGATACTCGAACCGAGCTGGGCCGGGTTCGGACAGATATTTAGAAATTATGTTCGGGTTCAGGTTGGGCTTGGTCACATCAGCGCGATAAGGCATTGAACATTTTAAATTTTAAAGGGCTTATTATGTAGGTTTGTGCCTGTGTTAACGTGCGCTTGTTGCCCAGTGTGAGTTTTTTTGTGATTGTTGCGGGCAAAAATCCTTGATTATGCGGCACGTTTTCTTAAAAAATGCGATGGAAAATGCGGGATATTTATCCAATTTTATGCGATGAAATTGCGGGAACTTGCAAAAAATGCGGGAACTTGCAAAAACTGCGGTTTGATGAAAAAGACAAGAAAAAGTGATTCCCCCAACACCCTGCTTTTTATTAATTTCCAAGTAGTAAGTACAAGTAGTACAAGTAGTTTACAGATATTCAGTCATTGCAATAAATAAACAAATAAGATAAAACAGTATATACAAATAATATAATATTAAAGTAAAAATAAAAGTAATAGTCTAAACAGAGGGAAATAAAAGATACAAAAGAGACAGACTTTCAAAAATCGTTAATTTAAGGAGCACTTAAACAAAGAAATTTGAGTAGACATCAGATATTAAGATAGCTTTCTTATTGGGTAGCTACCAACTTAAGAGACTCAAAGTACATGTCAAATTCAACCTCCAACACCTGCTTTTCTATGATGTTCACGTCGCGTAATTACGTCACTTCATAATGTTCCCAAGGGGAAAATGGCTGCTCTCATGTGAAGTAAACGCAACATTTTTTCAACTTTCTGCTAAGATATATGTGACTTTTTTGCAACGAAAATGCGGGCATTATAAAATCATGCAAGCACTGCATATTTTGCCCGGAAATTGGCAATTTATGCGGCGAAAGTGCGGCATATTTGAAAAAATGCGGCCCCCGCATTAATATGCGGACTTTGGCTGATTATGCATTGAATTATGTGATCGCATAATTGCGTTTTTCTGCAGGGACTGTCATCTGTTGACATTTCCGAATGCCTTCCTACAGTTGCTTAATAAAAGCGGGCTTTCCACACAAACAAACGTACATGTGTCATTAGTATGAGACTGCTCGGGTCGGGTTCGGACATAAATATCTTAATGCCTGTCGGGCTCGGGCCTTTTTATTTGGAGCTCTTTTAGTTTTGCTTCATTGACGGCAATGCTGCTGCCAGTTCTGCCGTTGTTTACCTTTTTCTTCTTCTTCTGGTCCGTAGAAAGAGCAACGTCGGTAGCCTTTGCTCATTAGCGCCAACGCTGTTCAGGAGAAGACTGCAGCTAGTGTCGCGAGCACCAGCGCAGGTATAAATCACCTTAATGTGGACACGCCAACAGTTTTGTTGTCATTACTTAGAATTCCTCATGGGGGCGACAGAAACTACGCACTTTAGCTTTAGTGTAAGTTAGCTAAGTAAAGTCCAGGTAGTTCTGCATAAACTAGTTCCAAATCACTCATTATTTTTGATAATTAAGATTTCTCCCTTTATATGTGCAGGTATTTGATTGCCACTATCTGGCTGATGAGGTAAAGTACGTCCATAACGGCTGTCCATTGTTAAAGAAGGACACTGTCAAGCTTCGACTGTACAGGTACATCTGGACATCCTTCAAATGGGAAACATGCCAATTCTCATTTTTTTCCTGTTCTTGCTGGTGTGGCATGTGCATATGTTTATATGATCCTCTTATGTTTTTTTAAACAGATTCACGCATACGGAGACATACATGGAGGTGTTTTCTCTCCATGTGGACATTATGGAACCTGATTGCAGCATCATAAAGCTGGGGCCCAAATCTCTGGAGGTTCCTGAATTCTACGCTCTCTCAGATATCGTGGATGGCAATGTGGTGTCCTTCCACTATGAAAGGAGGTCTAGTCTGGAGTGCAGCATCTATCTGAGTAGCCATGACACCCACCTTCCAGCCCATGGCCAACTGGTCACCGGAGAGCCAGAGAAAGCTATGAAAAGAGGGGACGAGCCAGAGAGCTTCATCCACCTACGCCAGCAGCTAGGTAACCTATAAAACTGCATGGCTGACAGCTGATGATGGCAAATCCCCATTCCTAGCTTATCCATAAGTGAATAAGACAAGAATACAGCAATAAAACAACAACAAATTTGACCTAGAAATAAGGTTAATAAATGGTTAATAATTGTGTAAAAGTGATTTCTGTCCTTTGAGGCATACTATGTTGTAACAATAGTCTGTAGCTGTTTGTACAGGATCACAAATCAAACAGTAATGCCCCTATGTGTAGAATTGTATGTGGCTATACAATCTTTCAAATTATTCTGATGGCATACATTTTTGTAGAGGAATCAGACACAGAAATTGGTGCAGTGTTGTTTTTTCAGCCCTTCCTTCTCAGTCTGGCCTGATCAGATTAATTTGGGCGTGGCTGCCTGCCACACTGTATTTTTTGATGCTACCAAGGGGTTACCTTGCATGGCATATATTACAGTTTTTTCTGATTGCTTAAGCACATTTTTTGTAACTACTGGCTATTTTTGCAAAACTCTACACACAAATAAGAAAACCTTTCACCCAATTATCAAAACATTGTAGTTCTCTTGCAAAAGCCAACACAGCTAGATTAACTCTTTACACCTTCGTAAAAATTGTGTTTTCGTATCAAACAGTAAACACAAGCCATCATCTACTAAGCACACAATGTGCCAACTACACACTGATGGTATGAATACAAAACACATCTGGCTTTTGCTTTCTCTGTGTACAGATGTCAATTTGAGGTCATACTTTTGTCATAGTGTCATGTAAACATACAAGGATCCAAACTTCAAGTATTGGTGTTCATTCACACTCATCAAAACCAAGACAAAGTCAGAACACAAAATAGTAATTTCACAAAAAAAAAAGAAGTAAAAGACAATCAGCCTACATCATGTCGTCTTTCTGGGTCCGGCCACAAAACTTTGTCCAAATCGCATGCGATATCCTCCAGTCCAAGGCACCGGGGAAAATATCTCCTTGAATGCCGTATCCAGGCCTGACATGCTGCCTGGTCAATATCTCCACATGCCTCCTCCATTGCCTGTAACACGGCTACCTGTTGATGAGGATGACGGTCGTACACTTTCCAGCGCCAGGCAGAGAAGAACTCCTCGATGGGATTTATGAATGGAGAGTATGGAGGGAGGTTGAGTGCCATGAAGAATGGGTGGTCTGTAAACCAGTTGCGGACCAAAGCAGCCCTATGGAAACTAACATTGTCCCATATGATGACATATCGGGTATGCTCCGGTCTCTGAACAGTGAGCATGTCATGTAAGGTGTCCAGGAATGCAATAATGTGTGCAGTGTTGTATGGGCCTATGGTTGCATGATGGTGAACAACACCATTTAGGCTTATAGCTGCACACATGGTTATGTTACCACCACGTTGTCCTGGGACATTGATGATGGCACGGTGTCCAATAATGTTCCTGCCACGTCTCCTGGTTTTACTGAGGTTAAAACCGGCCTCATCTACAAAAAGTAGCTCATGTCCCATGGCATCTGCTTCTAGTTCCATCACTCTCTGGACAAGACAAAACAAATGCAACACATCAGGCCCATGCACAGCACAACAGTATGCACTTCCAAATTCAGAACCAATGACACTATAGCTTACCTGCACATAGTCATATCACAGTTGCTTTACACGTTCTGTGTTTCTCTCGAAAGGAACTCTGTAAATTTGCTTCATTCTTATTCTGTGGCGCGCAAGTACACGACTTAGTGCAGAAATGCTTACACTGTGTATAATTTGAAAGATGGTGTCATTATCAATTATGCGCTGCTGTATTTCGCGCAGTCTTATTGCATTATTGGCAATCACCATGTTCACTATATGGGTCTCTTGCTCTGGAGTGAACATTCTTCCTCTGCCCCCAACATCTGGACGTCTAGCAATTCTGTAAAGTAACAATTTCAGTATTTTTGCATGTATGGTACTGTTGTGTTTCTCATTAGAGTATGGCAGTGCTACAAAGTACTTACCGATTCTCATTTCGAAATGTCCTAATGATGCTTGCCACAGTGTCGCGGCTCAAATTAGGCTGAACCCGTTGGCCAGCTTCCCTCAGGGTCATCCCATGGTTGATGACATGGTCCACTATTGTAGCTCTGATGTCATCACTTATTCTATTTCTTACTCTTCTTACCCTCCCTCTTTCCCCTCCTCGTCCTCTTCTTGCTCCTCCTTGTCCTCTTCCTCTAACCCTCTTGCTTCTTCAACTCCACGTCCTCTTCCTCCAACTTCTTCACCTCCACGTCCTCTCCCTCGGCCTCCTCATCCTCTTCTTGCTCCTCCTTGTCCTCTTCCTCCAACTTCTTCACCTCCACGTCCTCTCCCTCGGCCTCCTCGGCCTCCTCTGATTCTCACTCTTCTCACTCTTACTGCTCCTTCCATTGTACTCCACACAGACAGCTTACCTGTGGCTTATTTATAGTGCTTAGGCTGATTGCAAAGTGAACTAATTATCTGAAACAGTTTTCACATGTGAAAGTGTGCCAGACAGTTGGCAAAATAGTGTTAATGATAGCCATACATGTGTATAATTTTGCTAGGAGTGTGTTGAAAATTTGGTAATTGAGTGTAAGCAGTGAGTTGTGTTTAAAGTTCTGCAAAAAGAGTGTTGTGCAGTGAATTGTGTCTACAGTTTTGCAAAGTGTGTGTTACAAAATTGCAAACTGAGTGCAAAGCAGTGTTTGTGCTTTTAGTTTTGCAAACTCAGTGAGTGGTTTTGCTATACGTATTAATAGCTTTAGAAATTGTGCTACAAGAATCACGATTAGCGCTTAAGCATTCAGAAAAAACTGTAAGAGAGCATGCAAGAATTGCGGGATCACAAGATCACACAAAGTACCACGTTGTCAGACTTTAAGTATTGCGTTTGTGACCAGGCCACCTGTGGTCTGGACCAATCAGCATCCTGTGAGGAGCTTCTGGCAGCTGCAGGCGTGGTTTAGGTGTGTGTGATGACATGGAGTGGCGACATGGAGAGGTGGTTGTTAGTTCAAAACAACAATAGCAACTCCGAAAGAGGTTAGCATAGATACTGCAATGGCATCAGTTAAATAAAAACTGGAGAGTATTTCTTCATTGAAATGTCACGTCATATTCAGTGGACAGCTAATGTTGTCACATACATGACTTGATGTGTGCGGAGGGTTTTATTCTGCAGTAGCTATGTATACAAAAACAAAATGTGTCAGCATTGTCACATACATAGACATATTCAATGGCTTTCCTACCCCGTTTTTTTTTTTTTTTTTACAATCGACTGCCTTTCATGTTGAAATTGGCAAAATTCAGATACAATTTTATAGCTGATATATTTTGATTACTTAGCTCAATTTCCTCACATTTAGCTAATTTTTCTCACATTCGAGACAGAAACTTGTGTAAAACAGGTTATATCCAATTGTCAACAATATGTTATAAAAGTAAAATAAAAAGTTAAATGTTAAGTCTAAATATTAAACCTAAATGTTAAATCTAAATGTTAAATGTAAATCTAAATGTTAAATGTAGAGCTAAATGTTAAATCTAAATCTAAATCTAAATGTTAAATGTAAATCTAAATGTTAAATGTAGAGCTAAATGTTTAGAAAATATCAACAGCCTATTCTATTCTTTGTGTCACCTTCTGATCCCATGGCTGATGGTGGGGACGCTGCAAGGGGCGTGGTCTATTTGCATATTTTCTAAACATTTAGCTTTACATTTAACATTTAGATTTCTGCATATCTGTATCTGTGTCTCTGTGTCCCAACCAGCAGCGGCAGATGGCCGCCCACCAAGAATGTAAATTATAGAGTCTGGTCTATACCTACTCTACCTAGAAAGTGTCCTAAAAAAACGCCTGTTGTGATTTTACATTTAGATTTAACATTAAGATTTAGATTTAACATATGGATTTATGTTTAATATTTAGATTAAATATTTAACTTTTTATTTTTTTCAATTCAATTTTATTTACAGTATCAAATCATAAAGAGTTATATATATATATAGACTTTACATATAGAGTAGGTCTAGACCACACAATTTACAAAGACCCAACAATTCCAGTAATTCCCCCAAGAGCAAGCATTTAGTGCAACAGTGGTGAGGAAAAACTACCTTTTAGGGAGAAACCTTGGACAGACCCAGGCTCTTGGTAGGCGGTGTCTGACGGTGCTGGTTGGCGGTACGATGAACAGTGGCAATTATAACAATAACAGTAAAGATAATAGAACTGTGAATAGAAATAGTAGTTGTAGTAGTTCATGGCATAGCAGTGCGTAGCAGGGCACTGCAGGGCATAGCAGGACGTAGCAGGGCATAGCAGGGCATAGCAAGGCATAGCAGGGCATAGCAGGACCTAGCAGGGCATAGCAGGGCATAGCAGGGCACTACGCATATTATTGACAATTGCAAAGAACATGTTGTTTTACACAAATTTCTGTCTTAAATGTGAGAAAAATTAGCTAAATGTGAGGAAAGTATATCAGCTATAAAATTGAATTTTTACATTTGGCACCCCATATCTCTCAACCTGGTCAAAGCATTTAAACACAAATTCAACACTGGTTCAAACCTGTTTGAGAGGGGTATCAGTGATAATGGACCAAGAATAGACCCCTGTGGCTCCTGAATACTGATGAAAAAGTATTGCCAACCCTTTCAGCCACAACAGTTTATTTTCTCCTTTTAGGGTAAGTGTGGAATCAGTTAAGTCTACCATTATCTAGATGTTACACTCAATAGGTAAAACAATTATACAAAAATGTATGTATAATCTCTTTATGGTTGTGTAATTATGCAGATAATAAAGCCAGAGCAATGTGTAAATCGGAAGACTGCCTGAAGGGTCTGAAGCGAGTGAAGTTTGGCAAAATTCCCTGTGATGACTTCCTGGTGATGGGGCTGAGGTATCAGCACATAGATCCTCCATCTCCAGACATAGACTACATTGCAATCAGATTAGATCTCAAGGACACCAGGAGTGGCAGCATATATCAGGTAATTTGGCTGTTGTTTAGTACTGGTAAGTTTTAGCTTTAAAATGTGTTGAATGAGTCGTTTGTAAAATCTGCAACTACGACCCATATTTACCCATATTTACCCACATTTACATGAACCATATTTACATGACGGGAGCAAAGCAGGAAGTGTTAGAGCGACAAATTTCGCAAAAGGGTTGGTAAACAAAAACAGGACTTTCACCCAGGAGACCATTGTTCGTGTCCCAGAACAAACAGAACAAATGGAACTATGTCACGTCAGTGAGGTAACAGATGTAATGATTTTAATCCATACCACTTAGTAGTTTTTGTGCCTAAACTTAACTAAACTGCTACTGTTTACCAACGTTATCGATAAACCATGACTTTAACGTTTAGGTATGAGGACGCTCCTGTGGGTCACATATCCTGTCACTGCTATGGGCGCTAATGTATGAAATGCTCCTTAGGATCGTATTTTAGAGGGTGGAGGCTTGGAAATAAAAAACTTAAATCGTCGTATAGGTTTGGAGGACTTGTTAATTGAATGTCAGCACAATTTACTGTGTTAAATGTGTCAATATTAAATACGTTTTTATTTCTTTATTTTGCTCACAGCTTTCATGGTTTTAGTTCTTTTAGTCTTTGTTTTTAAAATATTGGCACTAAATAAACTCCATAAGAGATTGATTATATCACCAAATTTGCTAAAATATAAAAAGGGACAAAAACAGACAATTTAGTTTGAAGTACTTATTACTTTGTTTTTTTTGTGTAGTCTGAAAAGGCCTGGATTCCAGTGCAGATAGTCGGTGCAATGCCCAACCAGCCTCCCAAACCGTCCTTCATGTCCATGTTTATCCTGGAAGTGGACCAGTTCATCCTCACTCCGCTCTCCACTGCTACACTAGACGCTGAAGACGAGGAAACTCCCAAACAGCTTTTGGTTTTCAACATCACCAAACCGCCTGTGGCCGGCTTCATCACCCATCTGTCTGATCACACTCGCCCAATCTCTTCCTTTACGTGGCTCGATCTCAATGACATGCTCATTGGGTATCAACCTCCGAACTCCTCACATACCCAACGCAGGAATTACGAGGTAGCACTTCCTTTTTCTTATACTTTCTGCAGTATGGAAAACAATCGTGGTGTTGTAACTGGTTTCTGAAAATCTTTGTAATCTTCCCCTACAGGTGGAATTTGAGGTTCATGATTTTTTCTTTGAGAAGAGCCCATCAATGACTGTTCACATGTCTGTAAGGAATGCAGACACAAATGCACCCAGAGTGTCCTGGAATATGGGTATGCTATCATTGTCATTGCAAATGCACATAGTTTTTTAAAATGCATGGGAGCAATGAAGTTGTGTAATAACTCCAATTTATTTTAACAATGATCACTTGTAGTAACAATACTAAAAGGACTTAAAACTCAAATTAATACTAATGAGTATGTGTAATTGTTATTGTGAGTTTTTCTGTGTGGTCAAAGAGTAATTAATGCAGATTTAAGGCTGCATTAGGCAAGATTTATTTACCAAAATGCAATTAGCATAAATGTAAAAGCTTGGTTACACCAAAGAGGCTGGTATAGACACTGGAATTCATCTCAATATAAAGTGGAGTTAGAGCTTTTAACTCTCTGGTCTTTTTGGTATCTTTCAGAATTATGCTTGGCATGTACTGTATACTTAGCTAAGTAGTTTTTCTATTAACAATTTGTCTTATAGGTCTCAGCCTGTTAGAGGGTCAGTCTCGGCCAATAATGTGGGAGCAGCTCCAGATTGTGGACAACGACAATCTGAATGCTGTTCGGATCATCACTGTGGACGGCCTGCAGCATGGACAGCTCACTGTCAGAGGTACGAACACAACAAACCCACACATTGCCACTTCTATCTGGTTACTTTAATTTCATTTGAAGGTCATTCATGGTAAAATCATTAACAGTTAATCCATTATGAGCTGGTGCATCATCAGGCAGTACTTTTGGCTGTTCCAAAAATCAAACCTTAAGCAACAGTGAATAGGGCTGAATAATGTCTTGATTAAATTGCTGATCATTAACCATACACGTACATACAAGTAGTTGATAGATAGACAATTTATGGTTATCTGCACATTCACAAGAACATGATTTATTGAGTATTATTGCTTCAGTTTGTTGAAGGCAGTGACGGCAGAAGGCACAAAGCTCTTGCTATAGCGAGCTTTTTTTCAGATCAGAGATCTGTAACTGTAGCAAAATCAGCCAAAGATTTGTGGAATTTTGACATGCAAGTTCATTCCATTCACCAATAGTGAACCATGACAGTGCAACAATGCAGACTGTTGAGGGAATGAAAGCAGAGTCAAAAACAGAGGATGCTTCATCTGTGTTACACCATTAAAAAGCAAATATTAGAGAACAGTCTGAAATAGTTAAATAAATATAAATTATGTAGCATAAGTATTTGTGTCTTCATCACATTTGCTTAAAATATATATTAATATATAATTGTATTGATATTTGATATTAGGTCTGTGTAAGTCTTTCCTTTTGTATCTATCTATCTATCTATTCTATCTTTCTATCTATCTATTAATCTAGGTCCGTGTCTAATAATGAAAAAAAGAAATTTGCAAAAACAAAATTGGCTTGGTAACAAATTTGTGATTTATTTTATTTATTTAACCTTTATTTAACCCAGTAGGCGACCTGGCCAAGAAAAACGTAAGCGTACTAGACAACATACAGTTTCACATTCAACATAGTGCAAGAAAACTAAATACAATAGGCTACAAAGGTACAGATTAAGTAGGCATTACAATGCCAGCACAAAGTGAGATGTAAGTAAGTCGATGGATATGCGAAAGTGAAATGGTGATAACATAATATACATGAGATAGACAATCTATAACATTGCTGAGATGTAGTACACCAAAAAGAAAAACAAAACCGCTCTGTTTTTCAGTTTTTGGATTTAAAACGTTGGTTCAAAGGAAAAAAAAACTATCAAAATGTAAACGGACAATATTACTGTAACACATATCAATGTTCTTTTTTAATTGACTTCTGTTTTTGTTTGATCGTTTAATGTGAAATCCAGGGGGAAAGGGCTTCATTTTCACTGTCAATGACATCAAAGCAGGCGTGGTTCACTATCACCACGACGACAGCGACTCTACCAAAGACTTCATCATCTTCCGCATCACTGACGGCCCCCATCAGACCCGACACAAGTTCCCCATCAACATCCTGCCGAAGGACGACAGCCCTCCGGTCCTCATCACCAACATGCTGCTGGAGGTGTCTGAGGGACAGATGGCTCTACTGAGAGGCTCCACCCTCCAGGCTTCAGACCTGGACTCCAGCGACGACTACATCCTCTTTAACATCACCCGCCCCCCACAGGCAGGAGAGGTCATGAAAATGCCAACATCAGGGCTCACGGGTCGGGCGAATGGATTTTATTTTCTTATTTTATTCTACATGGAGTTTTTTTATTTTTTATTTTTTTATTCAAATCTTGTCATGTTTCTGTTTGTTTGAATCCAGGTTATCCAGTCAGCCACTTTCTGCAGAAAGACCTGTCTCAGTCCATGGTTTACTATCGACACCTAGGAAACGAGGTGTTTGATGACTACTTTGAGGTGGTGCTGTCTGATTTCCATGACCCCCCCAACCTGTCAGAGCCTCAAGTGGGTAACAGCAACACATCTCTGACATATGTTGTAGTAAAAAGGACAAGATGAGGGAACACCCTTTCAATTCATACTGAATGATCATGATCATGGTTGGCCTTTCATTACAGGCTGAATACAGTGTTTGGAAAAAATATCTTTGGGACAGGGTTTGAGAACTTCAATTAATCTGAGTTTAAGTCCTGTGGAAAAAAGTTTCACCCAGAAACGTGTGTTTGTGTCACGGGAGTACTAGCAAAGGGGCTCGGTGTTTTAATCCACTAATCACTTTGTGGTACAGAGTGACGGTTGAACGGTGGTCTCTGGTTGATTACTGAATCGTAGCATTCTCTTGTACGATTGATGTTTATCTTCTTTCATTCACTGTGATAAAGAGTGGTGATTGTGGTGAGCATGAGTGGAGATGGCTTTGCTAGATCTGAGTTACTGAAAAGGGGAAAATTACTGAATTTTTCACGTGGTCTGCACTATCAACCATCTCCCCCAGCATCAGAAACTTGGAGAAAATACAAGCAACAATTGCAGTTTCTGCGGTATTCCTATTATCTCAACATGTAGTTATTCTACGGCAGCAACATGGTTCTGAAGCTACACCATAACCCCTTAACATAGAAGTATGAATTAAGTCATGCTAGCAGTTCTGCATGCTTACGTCAGCATGCTAACATGCTCACAATGACAATGCTAACATGGTTATGTATGTCACCATTATATATCACCATTTTAGTTTAGTGTGTTTGCAGGCTAACATTTGTCTATCACATTCATCTTGAAAAAGGAAGATGGCACACTCTTCTCAGAATCACCATTTATTGAAGAAACTAACTACTTATTATTATAAGTAAAAGTTACATTATTACATACTTATTTAAGATCATTGTATCATCGTATTCATTGTTGTAAATACTCTTGACGAAGGTCCTGACCGGCCGAAACATTAGTTTCTTCAATAAATGGTGATGCTAAGCAAGAGCAGAGTATGGGATCTTCCTTTTTCAAGTCTCAAGACATTTCCCTAAAAGCAAAACTGCCAACCTCAAGGGATAACCAAAGTCTTAGGATGCACCTCCTGTGGACCATGGATGCCAGTAACAAATCTTATGACAATCAATTTAATTATTGCAGCAATATTCAATTATGAACCAAAGTGGTGGTAGACTGGCCAAACAACTGACATTGCCGTCCTTTGAGCTATTTTGAGTGGTTTCCATCTATAATGGTCTCCTCGTGGTGCAGGTGGTGATGGTGCACATAGAGCCTGTTCCAGACCAACCACCCAAAGAGGTTCCTGGTTCCAGTCGGTGTCTTGTGATCAAAGAAACAGAAGTGGTCCATATAACACGGCAGCAGCTTCATTTTGTAGACCAGGAGTCCCCTGACAGTGAGCTTACATATACAGTTACTACTCCACCTTTCTACACTGGTCCTCACAGGTTAGTAGGTCCTCACCTTCAGAGAACACACTGGACAGCAAACAGTGGGAAAACATTCTGTCTGAATTGCGCGCTGTTGTCTTCATAAGCAGCAGTCCAGATGCTGGGAGGTTGTTCTTAGTCGACAGCGTACCCAAATTCACCAAAGACTCCAATGCACCACTGCTGAGGCTCTTCACACAGGTAATTATTTTAGTTCTTTATTCAGGAACAAATGCAGTCAGACTAGCTAATCCAAAACGTATCCGTTTTTTCTTTTGTTTGTTTACAGCATGCAGTGAACTTCATGAAAGTAGCCTACATGCCTCCAGTCTTGGACATTGGCCCTTACCCCCAGTATATCCAGTTTGTTCTCTCTGTAACCAACCACCTGGGCAAAACAGTCACTGGGATCTGCTTTAACATCACTGTGGTGCCAGTAGACAACCAGCCGCCACAGGTGGAAAAGAAAATGCAATTGTATATATTTCCTATTTCTTGAGTGTGGATATGTGTATAGAAAAGCGTGGATACGTTCTGTTTCAGGTTATTACCAACCCTCTGACTGTAGATGAGGGAGGGGAGTGCTGGATCGGCCCTGAACACTTGTTGCTGTCAGACATGGACTCGATGGAAGAAGCCCTGCAGGTGGTGCTTCAGAGGGAACCACAGCATGGAGCTCTGCAGCTAGGTGGACTCCCATTAAATCCAGGCCACTCTTTCACTGTGCAAGACCTAAAAAGCCTTAAAGTTAGGTCAGATATCCTTCATTTTGTTTCCTCATTTTCCTTTATAATACAGTTTGTTGGGCACTCGTAGGGTACAGATTTGATAATGGGCAAATTATCAAAGATGTTTTATCAATATTAATAAAGTTATGAATATGGTTATTAATAACTTTATCAAATCGACAAACAATCAAAATGGGGCACCACCCTGCAAGTAAGGGACCAATAATCAAACTGTGAAACAGTCTCATTTCTGTGGTAATCCTTTCAAAGGAAACAAAGGAAGGGGTGAATTCGAGCACGGACCTGTGTTCAACCAGCAATAATTACAATAAGTACACAAATAATCACAAGCAACTGCTATTTAAGTATAATAGAATTTAATAACGTCACAATTATCAGTAGCCAATCAATCCTTCAATAATAAAATGTATATACCTTTTACAATATCACAACCAAAACAAAGCAAAAACAAAGCAACATGTGTCATGGACACGTCTGTGTGTGTGTGTGGGTGTGCGTGTGTGTATGTGTGTGTGTGTGAGTGAAAAAGGAGAGGGCGGTGTCGAAATGTAGTCTAACACAAAAAAACTACCAAAATGGCTACTCCTGTGAGCTGCACATAACTATTTAGCCTCAAGAGGGCGGTAGTGATGCTGGGTGTACGAGGAGGGGTTAAAGAGGCCGAGTGGGTTGCTAGGCAACACGCAAGCTTAGCCTGTAGCTAGTATGCTAGGCCATGTGTTAGCTCTGTACAAACACTATGCCAACTCCACGTGGTTAAGCTAGCAGCGTTAGCACGGGAGCTACGTGGCTAGCTTGTGTGTGTGTGTGTGTGTGTGTGTGTGTGTGTGTATGTTAGTAAAAGAAGAAAGGATAAAGAAAGAGAAACTGATCTTAGTTATCAATAATGACCAGCCCCCCTCAGCCACTCAGGTCTGGACCTACGTGCAGTTAGGGCAGACTCTGAGACTTTTGTCTTACTGAGGGAAACTTCGGTCATTATAACCACTCCAGTGGCTAACAGCTGATTTTCTGCGATTATCTCGCAGACAGTAAGTAAACTCCGTGAAAGGGGGAGTTAGCAGGTAGCAATTACAGTTTTACCAAGCTACTCAACACAACATATCAACAGTATCGTGATCAATGATACATTCACAGAAACAGATTAATAATCACATATGGACCAGCACATGATTAAAATCAGATCACATTAATGGCGAACAAGTGGTAGCTAGCCTTTGCTCATTACTAAAACACACTCTCTGCCCAGACGTAAGCCTTCTTACTGTGTGTTCAGTCCGTTTGTTTCTGTCCATAGATTTCCACAGAAATGAAACAGAATGGGTCCCTGGCGCTCGTCAGCGGCCACGGAGAAACTTCCCTCCAAAAAGGCAGCAAGGGGAAAAGTTTAGTCGACTTTGAGAAGAAAAACGCTGTTTCCTTCTCACTGCAGATATGAAAAACACTGTTGCGTTTTCATAGGATCCACCGAAATTAAATCCACTTTCTCCAGAAAATAGAAGTTTAGCACAAGCGCTTGCGCGCCTCCTTTCAGCAACGTGAGTTGCAATTGAAGACAAGGATTTTGTGTTGATCAGGCTTATTTATAGGTTAAGACATCATGCTGTGTTTATGGTCCCGCTGAACCAATAGGAAGACTCAAAACTCTTGAAAGTGTGAAGACTACAATCTTGAAGTTCTTTGACTTCCTGCCAGTTGTCCCCTCTGGCTGGGACTTTCGCATGGAGGTGTGAACTCACCAGGCTGGGGCGCTTGCAAGTAGACCTGTCTTTTGTCTCTGAGCTCTTTGTCTCTGAGCACATGTGCCACATGTGTGTCTTGTATCCAGAGGTCAGTTTAATCTGAGGCCTTTTGGTTAAAATCAGGTTTAACACCACTGATGGTCCCAACAAGTTCAATACAACAGCACTTTTAACTACAGTCTAAACAAAAGACATAGCACTGGATGTGCACTACCGATCAAAAGTTTTAGAACACCCCAATTTTTCTAGTTTTTTATTGAAATTTTAGCAGTTCCAAGTCCAATGAATAGCTTGAAATGGTACAAAGGTAAGTGGTGAACTGCCTGAGGTTAAAACAAATTTAAGTTTACCCAAAACTGAAAAATAATGTACATTTCAGAATTTTACAAAAAGGCCTTTTTCAGGGAACAAGAAATGGGTAAACAACGTAAAGTTGTTCTGCAGCAATGGAGGTTGATCAAGCTTTGAAGTTGGTGCTACCAATTCCCACAGGTGTTCACACTTGTCTGGATTACTTACAACCCCCTCTGTTTGTATAAAAGTATTGTTGGAACACACTGAGGTACCGTACCCTCGTGAGCATTATATGAACAGTATTGTACTGCAGAAAGTAGTGTGTTGCCATACAAATGGCGGGAAAAAGGCAATTAACAATGGAAGAGAGACAGACCATCATAACACTTAAGACTGTTGGTCTTTCCTACAGAGAAATTGCGAAGAAAGTCAAGGTGTCAGTGAGTACAGTATTCTTCACCATCAAAAGGCACTTAGAAACTGTGGGAAACTCTGACAGGAAGAGGTCTGGCAGACCCAAAGCCACAACAGAATCAGAAGACAAGTTTCTGAGAGTCAACAGCTTGCGTGATAGGCGGCTCACAGGACAACAGCTTCAAGCACAGCTTAATAGTGGTCGTAATAAGCAAGTCTCAGTTTCAACTGTACAGAGAAGACTTGGAGCTGCAGGTTTGATAGGTCGAGTTGCAGCAAGAAAGCCACTGCTAAGACGTCAGAATAAGAAAAAGAGGCTTGCCTGGGCCAAGAAACATCGTCAATGGACTACTGAAGACTGGAAGAAGGTGCTATGGACTGATGAATCAAAATGAAATCTTCTGTTCATCACGCAGGATTTTTGTACGCCGTCGAGTAGGCGAAAGGATGGTTCCTCAGTGTGTGACATCAACTGTCAAACATGGAGGAGGAAGCATGATGGTTTTGCTGGATCCAGCGTCGGTGAATTGTACAGAGTGAAAGGCACCCTAAACCAAAACGGCTACCACAGCATTTTGCAGCGCCATGCAGTACCCTCTGGTATGCGCCTAGTTGGTCAGGGGTTCATCCTACAGCAAGATAATGACCCAAAACATAAGTCCAAGCTATGCCAGAACTACCTTAGCAAAAACGAACAAGATGGTAAGCTTAAAAACATGGAGTGGCCTGCCCAGTCACCAGACTTAAACCCCATTGAGCTGGTTTAGGATGAACTGGACAGAAAAGTGAAAGCAAAGCAACCTACAAGTGCCACACATTTATGGGAACTTCTGCAACAGAGTTGGGAAGAACTTTCTGAAGAATATTTGATTTCCATTGTAGAAAGAATGCCATGAGTGTGTTCAGCTGTTATATCTGCCAAAGGGGGCTACTTTGATGAGTCAAAAATTTAGAATACATTTTGGTTTCTAAATTGATTTATTTTTTAACTTAAATTGTTCATTTGTTCTATTCTTTCATTTCAGAGTACAATAAGACATTGAACTGCATGAATTTCAATAAAAACGTGGAAAAATTGTGGTGTTTTAAAACTTTTGACCAGTATTGTACTTATATAACCAACACTGAACATTAAGAATTACAAAGGGCTGTTGGGTTGCATTAGATGTAGAGTTGTATCTAATAAAACTTTAACCCTGCATACATCTGGGGAACAGTTTCAGTGGTTTCTGGCTGATTCTGACCACTATATGGCAGAACAAACACAGTCTTAATATCCATCCAGTTCTCATGCTATTATGGCTAATGTGTTAAATACTTTACTCAGGAGTTGGAGACCAAAACAGAGCTAAACAAAAAGTGAATATGACAGAAACGGGACTCCAATAAATGCTAATGTTGTTTTGTGTCTGCTAAATAGGCAACGTTTTGCCATCACATTACCCATAGCTTATAGTGGAGTTCTGCTCCCAAGTGGCCAATGAAGTAATTTTAAATCAATGAAAGTACTGATTATACAGTTGATTCAAGTTTTGTTCTATTAGTATTTAGTACTTATGGCTTTTTATATGCCATAAGGGAAAAAAAGACCAAAACTTCCATTACCAAGGCATGCAGTTTTAAAAGAACATATTGATATAAGCTCAGGTCCCCCAGCTCTCAGTGGAAAAGCACAGTATCACTTTATCACTATATGTTTCTAAGAACACTGTAAATCTGGATACTTGTCACCAGCTTGCGTTTGAAATGGTTTTTAGGATATATAGTGCGAGGTAGTTAAGTAATCAAGTATCAAAGCTGCTTAGAACAGATCTCTGACTTTAATTCACCTATCATCATCCCTCATCAAATCTGAATTGTGTCTGTCATTTGTCAATCAGGTACAATCACGACAGCTCAGAAACTGTAGAGGACACCATTGAATTCACTGCAACAGATGGAACCAATTCAGGCAGTTTTGTCCTGAAAGTGAAGGTAATAGCAATGGACAACCATTATGACATTCTTGGTAAATTGGTACATCCTCAGGCCTAAAAACTGAACCATTAATGCTTATACTAAAGTGCCTTGCATGTCAAATGCATGCCATTTGGATGCCATACCAATAACAACAAGGTTTGGATCAGCACCTGACCTGACCCTCTACCCCGCACGTTTTTTTTATAATTATTCAGTGGGTTCTATTTTCCATCTTATGTTATGCATTCTATGTATTCTATTTTATCTTATTTTTATGACATTCTGTTTTTCCTTATTGCATTTCTTATGCACAGATCAAGTTTTTATTTTTATCTCCAGGTGATTCCCATCAATGATGAGGTCCCAGTGTTGGTTGCTGGTTTGAAACCAGTTCTCAGCTGTGCGGAGGGACAGGAAATAGTCATCACAGCTGAATATATCTACGCTGCTGATGCAGACAGCGACAACAGCAGCCTGGTCTTCCTGATCGCCCGGCAGCCGTATCATGGTGTCGTTCTCCGAAACTCCATTGTGGTTGATTGCTTCATCCAGGCAGACATCACTGCAGGGATCATCACCTACAAACACACAGGTGGGCAGCGGACAGTGGGCTTAGCGCTGAAGTGTTTCTAGCTGTTCTGGGACCAATTAACAGTACACATTTTGTCTTTAGGCTCAGGCACTGCTGAATTCATATAATAGGTCTGTTTATTGTTAAAAAAAATTGGGTTTGAGAAATGTGTGTGTGTTTGTGTGGTGGGGGGGGAGGGGTGTTAGGAATGTAAGAATGTCCCATACCCAACTAGTTCTTTTACCATTTACCAGTTACATATACTGTGTAGCTTCAATTTCATGAAATGTCAACTATCAGCAGCTGCAATACAAAGATATTTGTACTTTAGCTCTGTATCCACATTTAAGGAGCAAAATTGGTTGTCAAGATGTTGTGGAGGGGAAACCCAAGTCACACATTATTTTTAATTGCACATTATTTATCTATTTTAGGGGAAGTGCATTATTACGATATATTTCCTGTTATAAAGTAAATGGGACAAAATTAAGTTGACATTTAGTTAATACCAGGGTTCTTCAATGTTTTTTAAGCCAAGGACCCCTTAACTAAGAGAGATGGATCAGGGACCTCCTACTACATATATGTATAAAATTAAAGGTATAGTGGAGGATTTTCCCGAATTTTAGAAAAGATCCGCCCTCTCCTCTTTTTGAAAAAATGCACATGCGCAACACTCTACCTGCTCCCGAGACGTAACGCTTATTAAACGTGTGCACGAGAGTGCACTGTTTACAAGTTGCTGTCGGCATGGTTCATACAAGCCTACTTTCCAAATGACTTGTGCCAGGGCTAGCATCGCTAATCATAGCTTACATCAACTTTCACTAGCAGTGATTTTAAATGGATTTCTCCAAATAGCATGCCAAACTTTACCTTTCGAGTAGAAACTTCGCGACTGAGGCATCAGTGGAGAGCCCAACCTGTGCTTTTAGCGCACGCCAGCGTGTGAAACATTCTCCCAAAAAAACTCCGGTCTTGTTTCATTTTTCAGAGGCCTTTCTCTTCTTGTCATACCTTTCGTTGACACTCGTAGCTCACCACACATATACACCTGAAAGTATTCATGCGCAGAAAGCGAAAACTACCCTAGGGACGAGCACGTACGACGGCCTTACGTAAACATAGCGCCAGAATGATTGACAACTAGGAGGACCAATAGTCTTGATGATCCACCCGGAAAAAGAAAATCCTCCACAATACCTTTAAGTTGCATTAAACTGGGCCTATAACAACGTGTAGGGCAGGCAAAAGCTTTTATACATAACTTTTTAGCACATAGATTAAAAGCTATTAAAGTAATAATTGTTGGCATGGTTTTATAAATCATGTTATAATGTTAAACATACATGTGGCACAGTGAATCCTTAGGATTGCCTGTATCTGTGGATGGCTACCTTAGTGACTACCTTACCTATGGGGCAGTAAGCCTATCAATGTTTTTTTTCACAAATAGGCTGATTTAAATCCGCTAATAATAGGTTGTATTCATGTTGAGACACTTTAGTTTTTGAAATTAACTTCCAAAAAATTCTGAGGATGCCCTAGGAGTCCCGGATCCCCTGTTGAAGATCTCTGGTTTATAGTCTTTGTGACTTTTGCCTTATGCTTCTAGCTGTTCCACACGTTACAATACATTATTTTTTTACAAAGCACCTTCACATGTAACATATACAATACATTTTTTTGGAGAGATAAACAAGTATAAGCACCTTCAGATACTGCCCTCTGCAGGAGATACTGTATGCTGCCACTGTTTATTTAAAACGAAGAGGAACAGCTTTATCTCCTCTGCTATTAGGCTCCTTCACATGCACGCATGCACACACACACACACACACACACACACACACACACACACACACACACACACACACACACACACACACACACACACACACACACTCCATCACTTTGTCTGTCTGTCTGTCTGTCTGTCTGTCTGTCCTTCTATGTATCCATCCATCCATCCATCCATCCATCCATCCATCCATCTATCCATCTATCCATCTATCCATCTATCCATCACACAATGCAGTACAGTAGGGACTGTCTCTAAAAGCACTTTATAATATTGTGGTTTTAGGATTGGAGATTGGACTCACTCCTCGCCATGACGCCATCACCTTTGTTATTTCTGACGGAGAAACAGAAAACTTTCCTCTATGCTGCAGTGAAGAAAATCCCTCCAGGACCAGAGACATGACTCAGCTACATGTACGACACAGTCTGCCTGTGTATGACCTCCACATCACAGTGTTTCCAGTTGACAGCCAACCACCTTCTCTAGCAACAGGTGGGCCGTTTCTAACTCAGTCAAAAAGTGTCCAGAGAACCAGCTTTGAGCTATAACTTGAATTACAAATGCACTATTGTGCAAAATAATGACGAAACTGTGTTATCACTGTAATTACACCTGTGTGTTTCCTGCAATTTCGAATGTCTGCCATGAAAAAGGTCTATTAGCACAATTCTTTTTTTTAATGACACCATGGATATCTGTTTATGGTGTTTTTTTTATTAAACCAACAAGACAAATTGATGTAAAATATGTTCAATACATAAACTTATATCATGTATTCATTTGTTTTGTTTAAAATAAATGTACTTATGTTTTAGCTTCTCCTAGCCACTAAAACCTGTAAGCTAAGTATCCACGAGTTGAAGAAAGTTAAAAAACTTAGCTAGAAGCTTACTGTATCCAAATATGTTTTTACTGGAGTTGTGGGAGACCAAACCAGAGCTAAGGAGTATGAGAATTGGACTTTAACTTAACAGGTGTACATAAACGTGGCTCAAATGCTAATGAACGCTAATGTTGCTCTGTTAGATGTGTAAATAAGCAAGTGTTTGCTAATGTTAGCTTGTCAAGTTTATAAGCTGATAATATTCAGTTGTGGCTGACCATTTCTGTGGAGATCTACTGAATCCAATTCATATTGTTTTTTTAATATATATATTAATTAGTTTTTAGCTTCTTTTAGCTCCATTTTTAGGCTAAAAGCCTTACATTTCTCAGATGTGGATTTCAGACTCTCAGCAGGCAACTCTTTGTTAACATGTTAGCCAGCCTAATTTATTTTTTTCAATTACACCCAATTGAGGACCACTTCAAAAGGATAAAACTCGGGCCCGGCGCCACAAGGGGTCTTCAGATGGCTTAGCCGCCTCTGAAACGAGCAGTTATGAACTCCAACAACTAAGATGATTCAGGTGGCAGATATAGACTTGACTCCAGTCACAGAATCAGGCTCCAGAGAAGACTCTTTCTTCACAGAGCTTTATTTTGAGTTGCTGTACATTGTGTGTGAAGACTAGATATTTTACTGTAAGTTGGTGTCCGTGGTCTATAAGAAATAAAAAGAGAATACAGTGAAGGATATCAATGTAAGCTAAAGTCTGATGACAATGATAATAAAGCTATAATAATATTTACAAACATGATATAATCAACACAGTGGTTAAAATAGTCACTAACTTGACTAAAATGGCAGCCATAATCTTACAATAGAAAAATAGAAAAACAACAAAATAAAATAATTTGATTTGGATGACCAATATACAAATACTGTGGTTATATGGTTAATCATTTTTATAAGTTGTTTTTTAAAGCTTAAAGCGTGATTTGTCTTTTTCTGTTTGCAGGAGACATATTTATTGTGGATGAAGGTGGGTCTGCACCAATAACTGCATCTCATTTGAAGGCCTCTGACGTGGACACTGTTCTGGACCAACTGGTGGTCAGTCTGATTTCTCCGCCCCAGTTCGGCTACATTGAAAATGTCCTGCCTAGTCCTGGATTTGAGAAAAGCAACACGGGTATAAGCATAGGTAAGAATTATGCAACATATATTCTCATTAACAGGTTTGTATGATATCTTTAGAAATATGACCCTTGTATTTAATGCTGTAAATAATCGACTGGGAACATTACGTGACCATGATGGTTAAGATCAGAAAAAAGTTTGTGGTTTGAATTCAAATAATTACTTTTGGTCTCTTCGGGTGAAAGTCAAGTGTTTCAGGAGTTTCGGAACCTATCCACCACCCCAATTCCCTCCCTATGCAGATTTAGACACCCTCAAACTACGTCACCTGATTTCCTTCTTTGCTCTGGGCATTATTACTACAGAAACTAGAGGTCGCTGCCCTATAGCAAACGTCAGTGTGGGGCCTACAGTAATAAATATGTGGATTACATACGAATTACAGTGCATTAAGATTCATAGGTACAGTATATGTATATAACAGTGAATGAGGACAGCCTGCATTATGATGTATGTTGTCATCAGGTAGGAGAACAAGAAAATATAATATTTCATGTGTTTTTCTGTCTGTACTCATTTTCCCCAGCTTCCTTTACATACAAAGACATCATTCACGGTCATGTGAACTATGTACAGTCCAGACACCAGAGGATGGAGCCCACAGCTGACCAGTTCATGCTCTGTGTGTCAGACGGCATACACAGCTCTGCCCATGTCCCCTTCTACGTTATTATTAACCCAACAAACGATGAGATCCCACAGTTTGTGGCTCGGAACATCACAGTAAGTTTTTATGGTCAGTTTCACTACTGACAACCAAAACGAGACATTCCTATCAGTTTTTCTTCACAAGATATGGTCCAATGTTCTATGCTATCCTTCTGTGATGAGGTACGAGAAGGAGAAATGAAGCAGCTGGACTCATCAGTTTTACATGCAATGGATCTGGATGTCCCCAAGAACAGCATGCTCTTCAGTGTGGTCAGAGCCCCACAGCATGGCAGCATCATCACCCACAGGAGAGGAGGAGCCAGTCCTCCACCCCCTGTGGTCGACTTCACAATGATAGATCTTTCAAATGGTACTTCTTACATGTCAGCTCTGAAGTCTTATTTCACTCAAAGGACTGAAATTAACAATATATTGGTATTTCAGGTCATTGATTAATTAATCTGCTATGGGTAACAGTTTGTCCCGTGACCTTTAAAGTCAGCTCAGTGCTAATGCTGCCTTCATGTCCTATGGGAAAGATCACCATTTATACTGGTCAAACTAACAAAATGACCAGTTATGATTTAGTTTTACTTGCTGACATTTGGGGACACAGCACTTCTGCTAGACTCAAGAACACTGTAAAATGATGTCATGAGCGATGCAACTCAGTAACATAAAATGAGTCCGGACGCAAGATAACTAACCCTCCATTGACTAGTATTGCTGGAAGGTGCCTAAGTTTGCAGCCAGCATTTTGTTACCAAGTCAAATATCAAAATGTCAGTTTTAACCTAACTGTCTGTAAGTTAAGCTAACACAACTAACGTCGGACATATCGTTAGGTTAGTGCCATGATCCCACAGTCTCCCCATTCTCTCTTTAAGGCATTTTTCTGTTGTTTGCTAGCAGACAAAATTGACGAGGAGGCACCTTCATGCAATACAAGTCAATGGAGAGCGGAGAGTTCTTTTCCGCCCTTGGGGGCGGGACTTAAAATGCGCTCTGTCTCTATAGAATGGAATGCACACATGACACACACATTAACACATGAGCACATGACACATTAACTAGACTCCGGTAGTTGCGGCACGTTGATGCAGTGTGACACAGATGCATCAGTCAGCCCAGTCAGTTCCATAGCTGTGCACAAAACAACTTCCGCCCCTTACCTGCCACAACAAGGAGACTGAATGAAGAACTAACAATTCAATTCAGTTTAATTTTATTTAGTGTCAAATCCTAACAGAAGTTATATCAGGACACTTTACAGCTAGAGTAGGTCTAGACCATCCACATAATTTACAGAGACCCAAAAATTCCTCCAAGAGCAAGCATTTTGTGCAACAGCAGCAAGGAAAAACTTCCAGACAGAAACCTCTGACGGAACCTGGCTTTTGGTGGGCGGCCATCTGATGCATATCATAAATATAGTTTAATAGTTTCTTAACAGGACTGAGATCATCAGAGGAAAATGAAATGTACAACTGTGTGTCATCAGAATATAAATAGTAGGATATATTGTGTTTCTTTATAAGAATAATAAGCGGGAGCATGTACAGATTGAAGAACAATGGCTCAAGGATTGACCCTTGTGGAACCCCAGAGAAGATTTTTGTTTCTCGGATTTAAAACAACCTATTGAAACATGAAAAACTCCTGTCCTTTAAGTAGGATGAGGATCACAAAAAACATTGTCCACATGTCCACCACTCTTAGAATGCTATAATGGGGGCGACCTCTAGTTCACCTGGTAGAGTGTGCACCCCATGTAGGCTGAGTCTTCGGCTTCGAATCTGACCTGCGGCCCTTGGCTGCATGTCTTCTCCCCTCTCTCTTTCCTGTCTTCAAGCTGTCCTGTCAATTAAAGGCCATAAAAGTAAAAAAAAATAACCTTAAAAAAAGAATTCTATAACTAAACTGAGCATGCAGGCATTTGTAGAATAATTTAAACTCAATATTACATCTTTTTATGAGTCAAATAAATTGTTTGATCATTTGCGTTTAGGAATGGATCTAATGTACATGCACGATGACTCAGAGAATATGGAGGACAGTTTTACCATCCAGTTGACTGATGGCAGGCACCAAATCCAAAGACAAGTGATGGTTAAAGTGCTGCCAGTCAATGACGAGGAGCCTCGTGTCATTAGGTCAGACGAACATCTTCTCTACACTTCCTGTTTAAAGTGAGTCATCACATCACTGTGGGAAAGTAACTGAACATTATCATAATCATCTGTCCTTCAGGAACAATGGAGTAGACGTAGAGCCAGGAGAAGCCAGGCTTATTTCCAGCGTTACACTGTTTGCACAGGACAGTGATACTCCTTCTTCAGAGGTCAGCTACATATTTGATAGTGTTCCTACCCAAGGAATACTTCAGCTTAAGGTTGGTGAAGTGTCTTACAAGATACACACAGAATATGATGATATTATGTCCCCTTTCAATTTAACTGTGTTAAAAGTACATTGTGTAGGAATTTATCCCATCTAGCGGTGAAATTGTATTTTGCATTCAAACGAATATTGCTCTCTAGCACCTCGCTTTTTGAAATGCCGGTAGTCGTTATGTACCAAGAAGCTATTCATCGAGTTTTCTTTCGGGTGATGATGTTCGTTATTTCAAACAAACTGCATTGAATCATTAGTGTGAGCATGTATGCAATGTAAGTAATTACCCTTGTAATTTAGACCGTAACATTGACTTACCTGTCGAGAAGAAAGCATCTCTTTGAAAATCTTTCTCCTTCATTAGCTCTTTCCACCTGGGAAAGGCTACCCCGATGTTTACCCTCGTGTTTTGAATTCGCCGGTCACATTGCCTTTTTAATTCCCTAATAAATCATTAATGCTACTGCTCTGCTGCTATAGTGGATTGACATTGACTATTGATTTAATATTGAATTTACAATGTTGCTAGGCATACTGGGAAAATATAGTATATTAGTCTCAGTTAATAATAACCATCAAGTATTCAGCCAAGCCAAAGTATAAATAGTATTTTACATTTGAAAATGTGTAAAAGGAAATCTGGGGGAGCCAGTTTGAATGGGTCTGACGCAGCTCATTAAGTTTATAATAGTACTGTTATCTTTAATATGCAGGTGCTTAATTTTGTCAGGAGATGCTGAATCATCAGCCAGTACAAGCTCAGAGTTATTTGTAATAAATGTATGTTCTTCACCATGTGGTTGCCTTGTGCAATTTTGGATTGGACATCTTACGCATGAAGAAAGGTGAGATTTAGCCCTTTTCAATTAGAACATAACACTAAAATATGCAACTTCACCCAGATCAAACAGAATTCACTAGAAAGGACCATTGATGGAGTTGGGAAGTAGAAAAAAAATACTGTATTTACATCTATTTAAAGATTGTGTTGCTTAAACTAATATTTGCAATACACAAGTTAGTTCAGTGCCAAGTGAAGTGGCACAGTTTACAAAGCTAGAAAACCCCCCTAAGTGGGTCCCCTTCATAGCTAGAAGGGGGCCACAGTTGCGCAATAGCTAATTGTTACACCATTAAGATATTTCAAATTGAATAGCGATGAATATTCTCTCTGTATGACAGAAAACATGTTTTTATATTAACAATGGACAAATGACTTTGTGCAATGTAAAATATGTCCCCTCAACTCTGCATGGCCTTTTAGGTTTTTTTGGCTCATTGTTTTGGTTTTCAGGCCCATAAACTTTACTCTCATCAAACTTGTTTCCTGCAGCAGCAGGCAGCTGTTTTCAGTAATAAAGCTTTGACAAAGCCACTGTATGCAGCAAACAGCAGACAGACACAGTCAGAGATGAGCTGGTAAACATTTAGCAGCTAAAGAGGCAGATATTTTTCTCAGGAGTTGGTGGAGACCAATTTATTTTGGTTTTGAATGGTCAAAATGTTGTTGATCTTAGGAATTGGCTTGGACATGGAACGTTTCTCATCTACTGGGGACATTTATATGATATTTGTGTCAGTTGTCACTGTAAACATGGGATGACACTGGGAGGTGTTGTGCTCCTGTCTCAGGAAGGCCAGGACTGGGTGACACTGACAGCGGGGAGAAACTGCTCCCAGGAGATGGTGGACATGAACCTTCTGCGCTACGTGCATACAGGCCTGCACAGCGCTAAAACACATGACTTCTTTGTCTTCTACTTGTTGGATGGAAAGAATCAATCACCACCGCAGCACTTCCACATCTCTGTCAAAGATCTAGAAAAAGGTACCGGAATTCACTCTTAAATTCTTCATTAGACATAGGTTTGGATGAAATTGTCTACTTGTGATATGATTGACTGCCTAGCCACATAATTTCCCTGCCCTCGGCCCAGTGTCAATTCATACTGATGGGGTCCCAGTGTTAACTTAGCCTTTAAATGTCTTCTCCGCTATGATTTCCAGGAAATATTGCCATCTTTGTGAAGCAAGCGAACGTCAGCCGTGGAGATCGTGTGGTTCTCACCACAGATGTGCTGTTAGCCAACGATGGCACAGAAAAACCAGAGGAGCTTCTGTATATCATCACCAACCCTCCTGCTCACGGACATATAGAGTACATCAAACATCCCGGACTGGGCATCTCCACCTTCAGCCAGATGGACATAGCAGCCAACCTTGTGGCTTACGTGCATGACAACCGAGCCATCACACCCACAGAAACCTTTCAGTGAGTCTAGAAACCATTATACAGCTTGAAATTATGAATTCCCATTGTTAGATTTATTTATGTATAAAACACCAATTTTATGTTGTTTAGGTGTAATAATTTGTGGTTCAGAAGTGGATCCTATGCTAACTACATGGTACATTAACGTTATTATGTTAATAAAACTTCCGCCAAGTAGGCACTGCAGTATGGTCTGGCTACACTGCTATCTATTCTTAGATAGGGGGGAAAAATGCTCTGGCTTGTTTGTATTTCTTTAAACCAATCACAACTGTCCTGGGAGGCGCTAAGCCCTGATAGCGGAGATAGCAAGAGAGGAGGGACATCGGGATGTTAGGCTTTATTCCAGCAATGTCAACCGTTGAGCCAGACTAAGATTGCCATAGTCTCGCTTTGCCAGACCTTTCTCCACAGCGCTGCGGAGGAGGGTTCAAAAGTAGTTTTAGTCGTGCAACAGAAAACTCAGATTGGACAAGTAGTTTAGCTAGCTGTCTGGATTTACCCTGCAGAGATCTGAAGAGCAGTTAACCATAGTCCTCATAAATCCACACAAGTTTAAAATTCCAACACAAAGAAAGCGAAAGGAAACAGACATCCGGCCGAAAAAAGTGAAATCGGGCGGAATTTCCAGCGGCAACGAAGCAATCCCGGATGTGGAACGTCATGGATATAGACTAAGATTGCCATGACAAATGGCTGAACAACCATTAGCATATACACCTTTGCAGTTCAGGAACTAAACCATCCTATTATCCTTGGGGTCAATTTTACCTTATTTAATGTTTAAGGTTTCTAAATGGTTGCCCTTAAATTGTCACACAATCCACACTCGTGCCCGTCATCATAAGTTGTCTAGTCCAAATGGTCTCATCATAAGCTGTCCCAGACGCGTTGATGAGTTTCAAACATTTCAGATTTTATCGTAAACCTAAAACAAGATGTGCTTGTAGGTGGAGCTCCCTGTAGACGAGTGAGAGATGGGAACTGAACAGCATCTGATCAGAAAGCAACAGGAACAGTTTGCATGTTTTCATTCAAAAAAACATGACTAACAAGAACTAGGGACCTGTTCCATCACATTTGCAACATGTAAACTGTGATTTGCAAGTGAGATAATTTCCACTTTTTTACATATTTTACTAATTAAAACAAATGGCATCCTTGTCCCCCATTCATTAACATGCGAGAGCCCTGTAGGACATGCAAATTTGACTGCAGTGCTTGCAGATCGTTTTTGTAAAATGGGCCCCTGAACCGCACAAACGCAAACCTTAACTGAAACATCTCTAACCAAATACTGTAACTCAACCATTTCCAAGCCCTTGCTTAAATGTAAGGTCTTGCACTTTGGATCACTCTCAGTATATGCAAACATAATGCCACAAGATCCAAAAAATAGGCTTCTCTCTAACCCAAAAACAGCTTTTTGCCAATTTTGCCATTAATTCCTCACAGTGATCACATTTGTTCAGACAGTCTGTCTGTTGTATGTTTTGGCAGGTTTGTTGTGAGTAATGGTAAAACCAGCCGAAATGGAAGCTTTGAAATTGCAGTGGAAATGGTGGATCGCTTCTTGCCATCTCTGTCCTCCAACAAAGGCCTCTCCGTTCCACAAGGCTCCTCCATGATCCTGGGCCCTGACTGCCTGGTCATGTCTGACCCTGATACTCCACCCAGCGCCCTGACCTTTGTCCTACTCCAACCTCCACAGTATGGCAGGCTGCTTTTAAGTGGTGGAACACTAACTGCTGGCTCAAACTTCACCCAGAGAGACATCCAGGAGATGGAGGTAACATATAAACATGACGGGGGGCCATCGCAGATCGACCGATTTGCCTTTACTGCCTCTGACAGCACCAAACGGGGTTTCCTGCTGGATGGGCAGTTGCATACTGAACCTGTGTTCTTCACTATTCAGGTAGGTGATAAAGAGTGTAGAGGCTTTGTGGTTGTGCCACAACTCTCCAGCAGCCTCAGCCTTGATCACAGCTGATAGACGATGAGTTAAGAATATACCCTTGGGGGGATGGACCGCGGGGGCAAGCTAGCAAGCTATGGAGAAACAGAGAGAGAGAGCTGTGTAAAGGAGGGGCTGAGCGAAGTAAGTAATGAAATAAGATTGTACCCATTTTAAATAGTAACTTGAGACCATCTTGCGATGGGATTACACCAGCCATGACGCCAGGCCAGCGGCGTTAAGTGGGGGAGCTCTTTTCTTACTTACAGCACCTTTGCCATAGACAGAAGTGAAGTGCCTTAAACCTGCATTCTATCTCATTTCCAGGAGGGAGAGGCTTCGCTGGCTCCAAAAAGAAGTCAGTTTCTATAGAAGTCTATAAGAAAGTGACCCTACTTCTAACTTGATCTATAACCTCAGTAAACATTTGTTTGAGTTTGTTGGCTCAATTGCTAGTTTCAAGTCTTCTTTAATACAGCATAATGTTCATTTAGTAAATTATGCTTACATTTATTGCACTGTGTACATTAAAATAGCTGTAAACTTGTTTGTGGGTGCTATACGTGTTCACGTCTCAGACTTTGACCCTCTCAGTGTGTGTCTTCACTTCATCAAAGTTTAGTGGACTATTTTGGTCACCTAAAAAGGTCTTGTTCAGCGTTCTGCCAACCAAGCTACCTTCTTTAGCGTTTAGCTAAATCATAGACAACACTGGCATCCCCCATAGCTCCACCCTCTTGCCCGAAAATCGTCACGTATGGTTTCAAAAAACCAAGATGCGACAGCCAAATTTGTCAGACTCGAGGCTTCAAAACGGCAGTCCACTAACAACTAGGTAATGTCGCGGCTGTTACGTCCATTATTTTATTATTACAGTCTATGCCTCTATTGTGATCTCAATACATACGTGTAAAGTTTTGTGACTCTTTTACAGTTGTGACGCAATCCCTGTAACAAAACAGACAGACATGTACACATGACATGTACAGTACTCAAAACCGCCTCTGTGGTAGTTTCCGCTACAGTAGGTGTCTCCAGGACCATATTAAACCATCATGACACACAAACACACAGACACACAAGGTGAAAACAATACCAGCGACGCTGTGGGGGCTGGTAAATGTTTTTCAGCATGTGCTTTTGTAGGCCGACCGGCTGGTCTCACACAGCCAGCTCATCACAGCTCCGAAAACGCAAGTGCAAATTTCCAAATATGAGCTCCAGCTGTTTCTCCACTTTCCCATATTTTTATGTGATAAACGACATGTTAGGGCATCAACCCCTGTCAAACACACACTTCATGTATATGGGAATATTAGTGGAATATTTATTTTCATTAGCCATAAAGGAATATTTCTGAATAAGGGCAAAAAACTGAATATTTTGTGCACGTAAACATAGTCATTGGTTCTCTGGTGTAGGCCGTTAAATTTGTGTTTATCATATAGGCTATGTCACATGATTTCACAAGTCCAAACTACTTCCTTTTCAGTGATGTTAAATGTTAAACAATCTCTATTTTCTTAACAAAACATATATACTTTCAGATCAAGCCTTTGGATAAGTCGTGTCCTGAGGTAGTGAAGCTGCTTCCTCTTTGGAAAGTAGAGCTTCTCGGTGACGGACAGCGCGGTATCTTCGTGTCATCTCTTGAGCTGAAGGCCCAAGACAGTGATAGCAGAGAAGAAGAGCTGATATTCTGCATTGTTCGCCAGCCCTACTTTGGTTACCTAGAAAACATTACTACAGGTTGGGAAATACAATTGATTTCCATCTTAATCATAGCTTAACTTACTTTGTAGAATGAAAAAAAAAGTCTTTGTTTTTGCTCTTGCAGGTGGTTTTGTACCACAACGCTTCTCTCAGATAGAGCTGAACAAGCGAACTATTGCTTACATCATCAACTCAGACAGGGAGTCCCTCTCAGACAGCCTGGAGTTCACAGTGTCTGATCCTTTAGGGAACACCGGGCCCTCTCACATGTAAGAAAAAAACAAACATGTCACACTGATTTCTATGACATCTTGAATTTACAGTTAAGTCTTCGCTGCGCTTGACCTTGCCTTGCAGACTTGAATTCAGCTGGTCCTCAGTGGAGCTGTCTCAGTCTGAGTACTCTGTGTGTGAGGAGCAGGGAACTGTCTCGCTGGACATCATCCGAAAAGGAAACCTGGCAGAGTCTTCATACATCACTGTCAAGGTCTGAAAGTCATTTCTTATTCAAACTGGGGAACTGCTCTTAACTCACTACATACGTACATTTAACTCAGTCATGATACTTTTTTTTCACCGATTTTAAGACCTTTAGAGTTTTTGTGTCATGTTTCTTTATCGCAGGTAAAGGAGGTGACTGCAACAGCTGGAAAAGATTTCCTCATAAGCCCTTCTTCCCTCATTCAGTTTGATCCAGGTATGTCCTAATATGTTCCTGATACAGAAAGCATTTTTGCATTATGCTTTTTTAAATGTACCAATTTTTGCTATTTATTTACCCTTTATGGGTGCGTTTTACAAATATTTATACAGTGATTTCATCTGACATGGTCAAAGCAATATAGCTCAATATTATGTTTTCATTTCCTGAAAAGCAATAGTTTTGGACATACAAGGTTTTCACCAGACGGTGACAAAATAAAATTTGGTTTAGTCATAATGGTTAGTACTACTCAGCCTGTAGAATGCCATGTCAAGTCTGAGATGCTTACCCTGATGATGTCATCAGTATTTTTTTGCTTGGAGACGACAACATTTGAACAGAAAGCCTTTGTTACAATCATGGGGCATGGAGCTTGAAGATGTGGGCATTTCTCAGGCAGGGTCTATCAAAAGATACTATTGAGTTTGGGAAATTATGAGAAGTGTGTAAGATCCAGTGCTTTTAGTGCTTGACTCATACTAGCAACTAAAACTGGAAATTGCAGCCTCTGCTGCTTTCATTTTAAACTCTTTCTTTAGCTTGAAGGGTAATTCTTAACCTCGATCTTTATCCGTTTTCAGCCACATCTCGTGGCTGTCATCCGTGGTGGGAGTTTGCTTAGTTGCCATGGATATAGTTTTCATTGTAAACGGACCAAACGAGGTAGGTGTGAAAGCAACCTAAGTGACTAATGAAAACAACATTTTTTGAAATTGGTCCAGAACGTTTGTCACCTTTGTCACTACAAGTGACACATTAAACATAGCAATTTGAGCCATTGTCAAAATAAAATATTGATCAGTCCAGCTTTTATTAAATGAATAACTACAAAAAACAACACAGACTGAATCCCCACCATATCCGTTGGTATGCATGGGAGGCACCTGGAGTTTTCGATCTCATACAGGCAGTATTTCAGGGCACCACAATCCCCATCCACCAATCCACCATGTATTCCTAGGTTGAGGGATAACAAAAGTAAAGTACAAGTACCTCAAATTTGTACTTAAGTACAGTACTTGAGTAGATGCACTTAGTTACATTTCACCACTGAAAGTATCAAACCACCTTTAAAAAGGCAACAGAATACAGGAAAGGACGCCTAGGACCCCGCATTAAGATTGTCCCACATTTCAATGCTTCCTATGACCGTGCCAGAGACCATCTTGGAACAGAGGCAGAGGTTACCATCTCCCTCCATATACAGCCACCTCGTATTATGTATTCAAAATTCCACACTCAAGTGAAAACTGAGCAAACTCCATCCACTGATGAAGGCCAAAGGATGTTTAAAGCTAAAAGCTTTGGCAAAAGACTGTAAGTGGACCTTGTGATAAGTCACTCAACTAAATAGAAGTTCAATTTGATTTCAAATCATAACAAAGGTTATCTTAGGACATTTTCCAGTAGGTCAAGAGACCACACTCTATAATTTACAGAGACCAAACAATTTTCCCCATGAGCAAGCACTAAGTGCAATACTAAATGGTGTGAAAAGTCTCATTGTAAAAATGCATGTAAAAGTGTAACAGCACTGTCTATTGTGTTACTACAACTAAAACAATAATTTTTTCAGTTAATAGTGCAAAATTAAAGCTACAAAACAGACAAAGTCGCACTAAATGAGACCTGCACCAACTCTTGGAAACGGTTGTGATGGTCTGTCTATGTAGGAGTGTCAAAGAGAAGCTGGAGAAGTGAGATCGTTCAGGATCACCTGGAGGAGGCTGAGGAGATGTTTGAAGTGCTGCTGGTCTCCCCTCAAGGAACAGTGATCGGCAGCAACGACAAGGCTCGAGTCACAATCAAGGACTCAGGAAGAGGTACAAGTAAACCCCAGCTGTATAGTTTTAAGATCTTATGAGAAACTTTGCAAGGTTGCATCTCTTCCCATTATCCCTTTTTACATGGCTATGGATTTAAAGGGATTTGACTGTATGCAATGTCCTGTCTACCCATACCACCACAGTATAGTTGTGTTGTCAACAAGTCATAGTTTTATTAAGTCTAAAAGTCAGGGAGTTGATATTTGCCCAAAGACACAAACATGACTGAAAGTTAAAACACCACAGGACAGCACAGGCTGAACCAGGAACGGGATGCCCCTGTTCTTGGTGGAAAAGAGATTCGTTCAGACACATACCCCCAGCATGGATCCATTCAACTAGAGAAACTGCCCCTCGGGACTGAATCTGTAATCTGGACCCGTGGAGACAGCATCTCCAGGCCTGGAGCAGATGTCCCAAAAAAGAAATTCAAAGTTATGGACAACCCAAAATCTGTAAGTACCTGTTCTAAGAGATCAGCGCTGGATTTGACTTCATCAAGGTTGACATTTTCCTTTTTTGCAGTGGCTTTAAACAAGCAGTTTAAAATAAACTGTAACTGTTTCATCTTTCAGATTGCACCTTCATCAGTTTTTCACAACGGGACAGACATTGTTTACACGGTAAGCAGCAGCCGCTGATACTAACTGATCTAAGCTTTTAAAAGCCAGAATGGTCTATATTTCTGTTGTCTCTTTAATTCCAGTATCATGGCATCATGCAAATGCAAGTACAGGACGACACTTCCGCATTGAGGAAGGGCAGAAAGGCAAACATCCGCGTGGTCAGCAGGGGAGCACAGCAGCAGGTGTCAACTGTGCTTACTAAGTCAAAGTCAGATCCTCAAAAAAAGATCTCAAAACCTCAAAAACCTGCACCGAATAAAGGACGCGTGAGTACAAATGTTGCTGGTCCTATTCTGATTCTTGGAAAATGTGTGTAATGTTAAGTCAGCAAAGAATAACTCTCTTTTGCCAGAATATGTCTCGTGGAGTTGCTTGATAGTTGACTAATTGCCATTTTGCATCACTTCATTCCTTTAGCTTGAGAATATGTTCATGGTTGAAAGTGCTGGATTCTTATGTTTTGCCCTTACCAACCAGGACCAACGTACCCTTCCCACCAACAACATTTTCAGTTCACAAAGAGGTTGCTAGGAACATTAACATGTTGATTTAGGAGCTATTGCCTCTGTCACTCTGTACAATTGCTTGAATCTCATCCATGCTCTTGTTACCATTTATGTGCTCATTTGTTGTCGCTGATTCTGGATGTAGTGAGGCAGCTATTTATGTATATTGGCTTAAAATAAATCATGGCCGTACCTATGTCAATAACACAAAAAACAACATTGATTCACGGACGTGACTGTTTCACGAGCGTAACTGCATCACAGACTTAGGTCTGTAACAAAGTCAGTTAACTTAAAAAAGTGACCGTTGACTTTTGGTTTCACACGGGACTTGAACAGCGGTCTCCTGGGTGAAGTTATTAACTTAACTATGTTGAGTCACGGACAACTATGTCACAAACTAAGGTCAGTAACAAAGTTGGTTAATTTAAATAAGCAAAAGTTCTGTGTTTTACCCATCCACCCTCCCTAAACAGAGTTTAGCACTCTTATACTTAGTCACATTACTTGTTTGCTCCCAAAATAAATTACCACGGCCTCTAGAGGTCGCTGCCTATAACAAGAAACGTAAATATGGACCTTTCTAACCTGTTCACAATCGAACTACAGTATATGGCCATTTTCTGGGTGAAGACAATCTGGCCTTACAGTTGATGTGAATGAAATGATATTTGATCCCACAATGTAGTTCAGGATCAGAATGTGTGGGTTGTGTTCGTATTGATGTGTGTATCTATAAATGCATCTTTACCACTGTGGGACACTTTACTATCTATGGGAACATTCTGCACTTTGCCTCAAATACGTCTCACGCTCGTTCCAAACTTTCTATGTATTATTTACAATGTTTTGCATTCCAGTTAAAGCAACACTAAATGAACTTTCCTGTGGATTTGTATGGCCCATAGGCTACAGCTGATAACTCCATACCCAAGCCCTGTGTGCCAGAACTGATGGGACTCCTGCATTTCAACCAGACTACCAATCAGCTCTTTCACTGCAACGGTGTCTCCTGGAAACCCTGGGCACCAACTGATCAGGTATTATAACTTGACAACGAAGGAACCTACTTGTTATAAGCATGTACTAGCCTCTTTGCATCTCTGGGATAAAGATGTCTGACCTACGCAATATTTATTTTTGCGTTTTTTTTGTACGGCATGTACGGCAGTATAGAAAAAATCTGCATATATTGAATGTTTGTAGATGATACTTTGAGTGAATTAGTCTCTTTGCTTGACAAAATGTTGATAGACCTCTAAAAAATATTTGAAAAGCCTAAAGCTTTAATGATTTCAAATAATAACAAAATAATGCACTAAATGCGTACATTTTTTATATTAATGAACGTCCGTTACATTCAAGCCATTGCCAAATGAGTTGCTACAAAGCTAATTAAGACTATCGGCTCCACACAACTCTCTCTGGATTTCTCAGTATGACTTTGTTCACAAGATGCGCGGTCACGGAAGGCTTGTATCATGTGGACGCGCCAACAGTTTTGTTGTCATTACTTAGAATCCTCATGGGGGTGGCAGAAACTACGCACTATAGCTTTAATGTTCACCTACAAATCAACATATCTGCCTATTTCTTTCTGAGTCACAGATGGTGAAGGCCCAAATGTGTTCTCAGGGCTGGACCTTTCATGGTAGCCACTGTTACACCCTCAGTACTGAGCACAAGGCCACATGGAGCACAGCTAACAGGGCCTGCAGGGAGAGGTACAGTTTACCATGGAGCTGTGTGTTCAAGGATAAACAAAGAAATTGATATAGAAAGCATGGACATACATGCTTGGTATTAGTTGCATGTCATGCATAAAAACTATATAATCTGAATTACATGCACTGTGTTATCCTTTAGAATAGACAACTTTCCTCTTGTCCTTTTGATTTCAGATATAAAGGGACTCTAGCAAGCGTTCTCTCTAAGGTCGACATGGACTGGCTGTGGGACTTCAGTGGAAGAAAACCATTTTGGATAGGTGGGTATCTTTAAAACATTTGTTGCAACATTGTGTTTGTTTTACATTGTAGAGTACATTTTATACTCCAACTGACTAATCTTTATCCTACTGTTTAAGGGCTGAATGACAGGGATGGCAAAGGACGCTGGGAGTGGGCGGGCGGCGAGCCGGTCAGCTACACTAACTGGAGAAAGACGCCCCCTCGGTCCAAAATGAAGGGAAGCAAGAAGTGCGTCCTGGTGTGGAGAAGGGCAAAGTGGCAAATCAGGGACTGCAAGACGGGTAGAGGTCATCGCTTTGTGTGTTCAACATGAACTTGAATTGAATAGCATACACAGCATCACAGCCATGAGCCACTGTGTTGTTTCAGAAGGAGGATGGACTGATCCTCAGGAAATTTAAACTGCAATGCCAGAATAAAAAAGGAAAAAAAACTTTCCAATAAGGATCAAAGGGAACTTTGCTGGAACTGTTCATATCATTTATAACGAGCAAGAATTATTGTCTAAAAAGTAACCTGCTACATTTAGAGACATTGTTTACACTGCATTTATTCGTATTAACCACTGAAAGTGTTGTTATATATGTAAAGCATACAAGAGATTTGTTTTAAATGTATTTAGTATATTTTCAGACAGCTCCAGACTCACTGTGTGTCAATTGGTTTATGGTACAGCTAATTTACTAAATCTGTTTGTTGATATTGTTCCTACAGGTCCTGCAACGGTCCAAATCTAGTGTTAAGGCTTTTATTTTTTAGATTTATATAGTGCTTACATTTGACATATTCCTAAATAAATTTTTGTTTCATCAGTTTACCCCAAACTAATTTACACACAGTATTTCAACAGAGGAGTACTGCCATGTGTAGTCTGATGTGTGTACTGTTCTTGATGGGAATTTTGGGTGAAAGGGCACTCACACAATGCACAGAAAGCAGTAGTGTTAGGGGGCGGGGCAGTGGGGGCCCAACAGCAAATCTTTGCCGGGGGCCCCCGGCTAATCCGGCCAGGGATAGGACATCTGCTTCCACTTGGTTAATTATTCATTCACTTTAAAAGTCTTTGTTTCCTATAAAGATTAGAATGAGGCTTGAGCTCTTAATTTCAACAAATATGCTGTCAAACCTCATTATTTCCATTCATAGACATTTATATTTGGCACTGTAAATGGAAAAAAAAAACATCTAAATAAATTTCAAGATGATATCATAGTCTATTTGTGTAAATTAAGCTCTAATATGAATATCTAATATGTTCATTTATTTTTTTTCATTAATAGAATGTGTTGAATTCCATTTGAAAAGATCTAATTTAATAATTTTTGGAATTCTTATGGTATTTACAAGAAGAATAAAATCAGTGTTTGTAAGAGCTCCTGCACACTTTTATCTGACATGTGTCCTTTAATAGATCATATGTGTCTTTGGGAACATAAACTCCAAAATAAGTCCATATTATAGAGTTAGTGTTATTTCTTAATCCAATTATATGCCATTGTCTATGATCAGCAATCCTGCCATTGGTTACAGTAAATCAAGACTGAATGTTGTCGTTTCTTCACTGTTCAAGCGGTTGTTGTTGTTTTCCCCTTTTTGAGAATTCACCACGCTATCACGTTATTTAGATGTGGTCCAGTGGGTCCTGCGAACCACAAGGTTCAGCAGCAATGTGATTATCCCCATCATGTGATCTACAGCCGGGGTATGAAAGAGGGCCTTTTATATGAGCTGTAAGCAGTTCTCAGAGGTTTGCATGCACTGAACACAGACACCAGATCCTCCTCAGCTCGGTAAGTCCAGCTATAACTGAATAGATATTGTTGTTGTGTTATAGTTACTGCATATGGGTATGCTGCATCGAGATTCATATTTGCGTAGCAGGACAACCTGAAATCTATGAGCAGTTTAACAGTGCCAACATGTTGGTATGGTTGATAACTACTGTATATGATGAGCAATAGTCTACACAAAACTGATGATAGTAGCATTTGGAACACCAGATAATCAGGAGGAAAGTTGTGAAAGTTTTGAGACCGTCACACTTTGACAATTCACCACCAATGTTTAATGGAATGGAGAACGTTGCTGGTAGGTAAAATATTTTAGTAACATGACTAAAATAATTTAATCAGAGAGCAGCACTGTTTTGAATAATCTTAACCTTAATATTAGTCTCTCTCAGCGTTTGCTCCATTCGCTGAGGTTAGGGTTACTAAATCATATCACGTTTCAGAAGTAAGAGGGCGTGCAGGTGACATAACATACCCTGTGGCTGCAGTTTCGGAGGTCAACACGTTCTGGCCCTACAGTGTTTGTGATGAGCAATGCCTTTATGCTAAGCTAGGCTAGCCATGTCCTGATTCAAGCTCTGTAGAGATTGCTATACATTTTCTTCTCTCACTTTTAGGAAGAAGGTATTTTTACTAAAATGTTGAAATATTCATTTTAATTAAGAAAGCCCACGTGTCAGCTATCACTTCATAATGTCAGTGTGATGTATTTTTTTACAAATTGAATTGTAAAATCCCAATCCTCCCATTTGTCTTTAACACATGCATGGTTGATGTGAGAACATTTGTGGCTTAATTGTGCATCAATCATAAATGCCCAAATGCCAATGTAGCTGGAGGAAGTAATGTTAGAGTCATTTTTGTTGCTGTGTTATTGTAAAGGACTGCATTACACTGAGTAGGGATTCATAATGTTGTGTTCACCCTTTGTGGGCAACCTGGAGCAATGTAAGGCTGTAGAATTAAATGTGTCATTTGTCTGTACTGAGAATGAGTTCAAAAACACAAACATGACTTTCTGACTCATCGTCAGACTCAGTCTATTAACCATTTATTGTTTTGTCGTTTATTCAAGGTTTGATCATGACATAATCATCTGACTCCTCTCCTAATCTCCATTAATACAAGTGGAGAGGAACTAAAGAAGAAGTTTTTTTTATCATGAATCATCATACCTCGGGCCAACACAGTCAACCCAGCTTTCAGTGGCTTTCTTTTGCTCACCAGGGCCTGACCGAAATCCCCAATGAAGCCATTCTAACACAAACAGACACACTCGAGGTGCTGGATCTGAGTTACAATCTGCTGGATGAGTATCCTTTTCTTAATAACTAGACGTTTAAGGACCAAAAGACAACTGTGTGCAGTGTTTTGACATACATAAACTTTGTGTTGCCCTTAAGAGTCTAGAGCTATTCTAGTGGCTCTGTGAGGTTAGCTAAATGCTAACAACCCAGGCCGCTGTGGTAGGGACTCAGCCTTAGTATATGTGGCAAATGCAGTAGCAAGCCAGTCACAAAGTGCTTCACAATCAAAGAAATCAAATCTAATACAGTCATGCAGGCCTAAATAAAGCAAAGATAAGACACCAAATGAAATATACAAGCAGACACACGTTTAACACATATACTACCCAAATGCCTGTGTAAACAGATGGGTTTTTACCTGTTTTTTTTTAAAAGAGCCCACAGAGTCTAACAACCTTAAGTTTAGTGGGAGACATTCCACAGCTTAGGAGCTACCAACTCAAAGGCACGGTCTCCTAGAGTCTTAAAACGCATCTGAGGTACACTTAGAAAAGCCTGAGCGGAGGACCTGAGAGCTCAGCACGTGGAGCCTGGCCATGTACTGTAGGGCTCTATAAGTGAGCACTTATAGAGCACCGGTGCAGGGAGATTAAAATAGGCGTAATATGTGACCATCTGTTGGAGCAAGTTACGTGCAGCAGCATTTTGGTTTGTAAACGGTGTAGGGAAGATTGAGCAAAGCAAATGACATAGTATAAGTGAGCACTTATAGAGCACCGGTGCAGGGAGATTAAAATAGGCGTAATATGTGACCATCTGTTGGAGCAAGTTACGTGCAGCAGCATTTTGGTTTGTAAACGGTGTAGGGAAGATTGATTGCAGCAGGTAAAAAGCAAATGACATAGTAGTCCAAATGTGATGAAATAAAAGGATGTATTAGCATTTCCATTTCATTTTCAAATCACACTAAGAGTACACAGACTAGATCTAGAAGATGAGGATAAGGTACCCAGGTTCTGATGGCTGAGTTTTGAAATAGGACAGTAATTCTCTGTTACTGAGGGGTCCAGCAGGGCCGTCGGACTGGGGGGACTGAGTACCTAGGGCCCTCATGTGAGGAGGGCCCAAAAAGATGCTTGAATGAATAGCTGTGGATGCAGGGAGGGGCCCATAGAAAATGCCTTTCTACAGGCCCCAACATTTTATGCTACGCCCCTGGGGTCCAGGTTTAGTTTCTTTAAAAACAAAAAAACAGAGAGGTTGGTAGGGTCGATAAAGGTCTCATTTGTTTTAGCAAGGCTTCAACATAATTTAGGAACACAGGACAAAATGAGTCCAAAATAGATGGGTTTGAAGAGCCACTAGTGAGTGGACAGAGCGCAGGTGAGAAGTTTGCCCTAACATTTGCCACCTTATCAACAAAATCATTTAAAAAAGTGTTGCAATCACTGTTTCAGAAGATTGGTAGGTTAGGAGTGCTGGGAGAGACAATGTGGTTTATAGTATCAAACAGGACTTTAGGATTATTCTTGCTAGAAGATATTAGATTAAAAAAGTAAGCGGATCTCTCAGCCTTCACCATGGCATTTAGAGTACCAATGAGGTCTCTGAGATGCAGTTTATCTACTTCTAGTTTTGTGGCTTTCCACAATCGTTCAGTCAAACGACATTTGTGTCTGAAACACCTGATAGTTTCATTTATCCAAGGAGATCGATTTTTGGAGGGTATCTTCCCGAAGCTTAAGTGGAGCTACCCAAGAGCAGTGATTGTAACATGTGACTGCAGTGTCCACGTTTTCATCATCTGAAACTACATTGAGATGTGCAAATAGTGTAATTTATATGAAGATTAAAATTGCTGCATGTGACAATATTTCTGCAGTTACATTACGGTCAAAATGTTATAGAAATCCTTACATGTTTTGTCAAGATATTTCAGTCTGGACCAAAATTATGGACCAACTGACAGACCTGCATTGCCATACCTAAAACCACACCGCTAGCATGGCTAAAGACACAGATATTACATCTTACCACGTAGGAAGAAACTGACAGGGCTAGTGTTTGTGGAAGAAAAGTGTGAATGTTTCGAAAAGAATTGTATTTATTGTGTCTAAGATGATGTCAGGGTGACTGATAGAAACTGATAGATATCAGTGTATTATTTTTTTGTGAAAATATTAGTAATTTATTCAGGGTGTTCTTGGGTGTGTGCGGAAACACCTCCATGAATAGTTTATACCCCTCTTTTTATTTACTATATATCTTTTGTAACAACATATTATATGACACAACCTCCTGTTGGAGGTAAATATTCTTACAATCACAGAAACATACATTATGATGTATATTCATATATCCTTCTATAGTGACTGACAAACCTGCGCACTTTGAGATTGGTGTGTTGTCCTTCATTCAGTCCTTATTGGAACCCGGCTCTGCTGGGTCAGCTGGAGAAGCTCAGCACTCTGATCCTGGACTGCAACAACTACACATCTCACATCAAGTTCCCCTACATGCCGAGTGTCACCACAGTGTGCATCAACAAGAACAAGATCAACAATCTGCCTGTGTTTGTGGAAGAAATCAGACGGAAGTTCCCGAACATAAAGTGAGCCTGGGATTGTTATTATATTAGTCCAAAAAAAAATCTGGATTTTCATTCCTTCCTGCTTTATGCTTCTACATTCATTTCTAATGTAGGATTCTCAGTATGATGAACAACGAGGCAGCACCTAGCTATTTCAACGGAGGAAGTCTGACCCAGTACAAAGACTACAGGTGAGCATTGAGGTCCTTTTCAGTACCTGCTCAGTTTTACAGATGTGGTCACTAACGATAGGACCAAAATCAAAAACCCCTATATACACACGGAATATTCTTTGTTTATAAAAAAATAATCTTACAGCTTATCACTTGACTTTGAAGTCTCTTTGCAATAACTAGGCCTATAAACAGGGCCATGGCTATCATTTTTTATGGGAATTTGGGGGTTTAGCTACCTGGAGGGACTTTCAATATATCAACATTTTAAAGTTGAAATCTTTTGTATCAAAGAGCCATCAAACCCAGACCACTGGTGCACCATGTACGGACTCTCAAAGTCTGACATTTTTACTTGCACTAGTAAAAATGTTGAACCCATCTGGTTCATCAGTGCAAGAACATGGTACCAGAACGTCCTGTGTTTTGTCAAAATTAGACTTGTCGTGTCTGAGAAAAGGGGTCTGACTAATGGCCATGTATTTACTATTTATGGACAATCGGTCATTGCATCCATACTTTAAGGAAGCCAAACAACATCAAATATACATCAACAACATATAAAATTACTATAGGGCGCCAAATGTAAAAATTCAGATACAAATTTATAGCTGATATATTTTGATTATTTAGCTGCTATTGGAAGACGTGGGTTTAGCTGCTAATCCCACGATTTATCCACCGTCACTGCAACATTTAGCTTAAAATTTTACTTTTAGATTTAGAGTTAACATTTATATTTGGATTTAACATTTAGATTTAATATTTAGATTTAACATTCAACTCATATTGTTGTCATTTGCATATAACGTGCTGTTTTACACAATCTTTTGTCTTAAATGTGAGAAAGATGCTCTAAATGTGAGGAAAGTGAGCTAAATACTCAAAATATATCAGCTATAAGGGTAAAGAATATTGTGAAGAGAATTCACCAGTGCAATAAACATCCATCAATTTCAAATTTAGAATTGTAAAAGAACTGATAGTGATTTAGACTGATCATTTTCTAAGTGGGACATATGAAGTCCCAGGGTCCATTAAATCTGTTATCAAGGGATTGGACAAACCCAATTCTCAATGTTAACAGTTCAGTTCCAGTTTATTTGCATAATCCAGCTGGCTGACAGGCAAGACAGTGTGATAATGTAGCCTATCATTTTAGAATGTATAGTGTACATTTTTATTCAAAGTAAACAAACTAATGGACATGGTTTGATGTGTCATACATGAAAGAATTTCAAATATATTAGCCCTCAATTTCTTCAGGTGCAGGTGCATAGTGTGCCTTCCACGTCACAGCCCAGGGGTGTCGGACTGGAGGGGAAAAGGGGACTGAGTATATAGGGCCCTCATGCAAGAAGGGGGCCCAAAAAGATACTAGAATCCAAGACTATTCAGTCTTGGATGCGGGGAGGGCCCATAGAGGATGCCTGTGTACAGGGTCCACAATTTTGTGCTATATGGCCCTGTCACAACCACACCAGCAGAATAATCTTCTTCAATATGCATCCTGTAATATTGACAATGTGTATTGTCTTTATTTGTAAAACTTGTGTAATATAATCTGATAGCGTTTCATTGTGTTGTGGAAATGTGCACACTCAGGTTATGGAAGCAAAAAAGGGACGTAAGTATTAGAATTTTAACAATGAATACTTAATATTAAAATATTTTTACATTGAAAACCATGTATCTTAATTTATTAGTTCTGTATTCACGTGTTTGAAATTGAAATATGAATTTTGATCTGCAATTTTGAAAGCTGAATTAGAATATTTTTTTAATGGTCATAAATTTAGATCCGAAAATTCAAGTGTCCGAAAAAAAGTTTTTGATTCAGTTTGCTCAAATTCGATTGGTCAAATTCAGATCTAAAAATTTAATTTGTAATGTAAAATATGTCAATATTAGGTGTTCAGTGGGTATTGAAATTCAAATACTTCATTACTACAGTATGTCTCTTATTTGCTTCCATACATGTCACGTTCCCACTTTGTTCTACAGTTGCATTCTGTAAAAGCACCGTCCAGTGGGCTCATTTTTCAAACTTCTAATTCTAGCACTCAACAGAAAACATTTACATGCACTTGTTTAAATCAAAACTCTCAGATTGTGTTGATCTTTTGTTGAATGCCTTTGCCTCCTCAGACAGTATGTCATCAGTCAGATCCCAGGCCTGGAGATTCTGGATGACACTGAGGTCCTGGAGAAGGAGAGAGCCCAGGCTAGAAAAACCTACCGACTGCAGCACAGCAGTCACAGCAGCAGAAAGAGAAGGGGGGACTCATCAAAAAAAACACACACACACATGCAGAAAAAGTCAAATACTGTCATAAGACAATAGGATAATATACATTTACATAATATGACACCGTCCGCATTATGATTCACATTGTATACAGAACTCTAACTGCTTTTTTTAACATATATTTGGAGCTACAGGAGGTCTATGCTGAGATAAATATTCAAATCCAAACACCATGTTAATAAAAAAAAATGAAATATTCTGCTTGTCTCATACATAATTTTCTTATCTTATCCAAAATTTAGCATGACTTAGTTGACAGCTTTGGAAAGGGATGTTGTCTACAATTAAATATTAAATTATGTGGGTTTGAACAGTGCTGCAGCAGGCACCATTTTATATCTATATATCTATATCTATCTATATATATATAAATGCCGCTGGTTTCTATTTGTAGACAAATTAGAGAATCCTTGATAAAATTAGAGCAGTCTATGTTTAATATTCAGCCCACTTATCTCAGTGTCCCTGGGCCTGCATCACAGGTGTTGTCTTTGGTGCTACCACTAGGGAGAGACAGAGTCAAACAGAAAACCCCAGTGAGTGCAGTGTCCATTTCAGGCTTCATTTTTGGTTTGTGAAATAATCTGTATTATTTCACATTTCAAGAAAAAGTCACATTTCAAGAAAAAGTGCAAAGATTTATAGTTGCAGGTTCTGAAAAGTTAGAAGTTGTTCTCACTTTGATGAGCATCATTTAAAAGGAAACTAAAAATAGATTTCAAAAAATCTTAACTCAAGGTCCACTTATTAGAAGCACCTAAAAGCTTTACATTCATGTATATCAATGTAATATCATTGTTTATTAATATTTCTGTTTTTAGCAGCCTTTATTCCACAAGCCCAAGACCTTACCAGTTTACCAGACTGAGTCCAGTTGAGTGGCTACGGCTATGGGAGGGACTCACATGACCAGCACAGCTAACAGCTAAAAAGTTAGAAAGATGACCAAAGATGAGTGTGGATATAATTGATAAGGGAGAAACGGTTATGAGCAGTGATGCCACGTAACGCGTTACTTGTAACGCGTTACTCTAATCTGACCACTTTTTTCAGTAACGAGTAATCTAACGCGTTACTATTTCCAAACCAGTAATCAGATTAAAGTTACTTATCCAAGTCACTGTGCGTTACTATTTTTGTCATTTTCCTTAGTAAAAATATATATTTTTGCTTTCTTCTTGCATCTCGGGGAGCGAAGTCACGTATGCGACAAGTCACGTTTTCAGCATGTGGACAGGTCACGTGTACCACGCAGCAACACAAACGTAAACAACAATGGAGGGAGGAGAGAGATGCACGTTTTCTAGCTGGAAATCCAGTCACTATTTAGAGTTTGTGTCAGCTAAAGACGGCAGTATTAAGGTTGGTTGTACACTCTGTGCTGGTGGCGACAAAGTGCTATCTAGCTACGAAAACACTACGTCAAATGTGAAGAAACATTTGGAGTCGCAGCACTGCAGTCAAACTTACAGAGCAAGTCCCAGCAGGTGGTGTGAAGCAGAGAGAAGGAGGTCCCCCACCACCCAAACAACAAAAGCTGGACATCGGTGCAAAACCAGTAAGTGGGGGAGAGTTGAAGAAGTTTGTCGGGCAGTAGGCCTATGTTGTAGAGGAAATGCTGCCCTTAAACACGGCTGACTGGCTCTCTTTCGTGCCATAATAAACCAGATCCTACTACTGGCAACGCCGAGCTGCCTCACAGTAAACCGGTTGTCATTTTTATGTTGAGGCTGTGGGGGTGTTGTCGGCAGTTGCTGAATGTAACTTGTAATCTAACTTCGTTACTTTTAAAATCAAGTAATCTGTAAAGTAACTAAATTACTTTTATAATTAAGTAATCTGTAAAGTAACTAAGTTACCTTTTAAAAGTAACTGTGGCAACACTGGTTATGAGGACATTTAATATGCGTACTTCTGGTAAAATGTAATGGGGGCTGAGTGCTAACAAATTAATCGTTGCTTAACTTGTTTAAAATGGTGAAGGGTTCATTTTAGGGGCTAAAGTAAACCCTAGCAACACCAACAGAAACACCAATCGCCTGGGAACATTGATTGTAAGTATTCAATCGCCAGCGTTGCGCCCTGATGCCACTGTCTGCCTCACATCCAACCAGCCTGTACACAGAAGGCTGCTGCTAACTGAAATCTCACCACGCAGCTAAATGGAGCAGGTTCTAGTTTAAAATAGTGAAAATGGTTAGCAATACTACACAATTAACATACTGCAGCAAGCTTTTGCTATCAAAAAAACGCCAAAGAGCTGTGCTCATTTACGGCCTCCCTCTCCCTTTCAGCAGTCGCTCGCTCTCTGAAAGCTTTTACTCCAGAAACTTAGTTTGTACTTGCACTAAATTGGGGAACTTGTGAAAGACAGATTAAAAAAAGGAATGGCAAAAGTCTTAGCAGCAGAGGCCAAGATATCCAGACTTTTAGTCCATAGTATGGGTCAAGCTAAAAAAAACAACCTGGAAACTACATTTGCCACAACGCAACTCCATAGAGCAAAGCATAAACCTGAGAACCACTTAAGATATTATATAACTGTTTTTGATGAAGTGATAATGTTTGAAGATCTATTGTGCAAAAATGTAGATCCGCACTTTCAGTTCTACAATATGCAACATAAAAGCTTCCAGTCAGTTTCATATCATCAGCATTTTGGCCAGAGTTTGCCACATGATTTCAACCATGTCAGACGCCGTAGATCACGTGAACAGATGGCTAAGGTGTTTTCCACCAACAGGGACTGCAGTCTCTAACCCTCATTTTTCCTGCTGAAACCAGTTATGGATCTGCTTTACTGTGGCTGCTATGCTCAGTGCTGCCTAAAGCGTCTGTTTAATATGGTACAGAGCAACTTCTTAAACCTCGTCAGGCCTCTCCAAACTGTTGGCAGCTGTCTCTATGGCTAAATTGGTTACTTTGCTGTGGAATAGCCAAATGGCATTCTTGTATCACCTGGCAACCTGGCACTATGGTGGGCCCAATGAAAGTGTCAGTTAAATATATGAAGAAATATAAATATGGTGATATCAGCAAAAATATGTCTTTGTTTTGGTAGAAATTGAGAAATCCAGCAAAGGCTGGCTTATTGAAGTTTAACAAACACGTTTAAACTAAATCTGTAGTTTGGACTTTTAATTATTATATTATTATTACATATTGTATTAGGATACACGTATATTACAAAGTTGGCCAAGTGAGAGACGAAAGGTCTGTCTATCTTGTGAAATGTTGACCTATTGTTCTTCACATTGTTTCCCTCCTGTTGACCCATACCAACTTCTTACCACATGCTTTGTTTTGTCAGAAAACCTTTCCTACACTGTTCTTTGCAATGCCACAGTGTTTTCATATCAATTCTCCTCTCTCTCTACTCTTTGTTATCTTATCTGAGTTCCTTCCTCTGCCTGTGCTCAACCCCCTGCTTTGGTACTGGGTGTTCTTTCTTTGCCCCCCTTCTTCTGTCTTTGAAACCCTTTCTGTTTCTCTCCACAACTCTCATTGTTAGGCAGTCTTTGACTGTGAAGAGTGTTTCCTAGCAGATGCCAAGCATGAGCCCTGCTGTGCCAAACTGGCTACTTACATGGAGCATGAGGCCCAGCTGGCAGGCCTGCCGTTTAGCTTTGCAGCAGGAGAGGCAGACCTGTACTATTCCCTTCAATGTGTGCCACTACAGAAAAACAAACTCTCTTTATCTTGTGGACATGGAAATGGAAATCTATCATTATAATGTGCACTGTAGAACACTGTAGAAGTTATAATAATCATTGAAAAAAACATGTTGATGAATTTTAGAGCCAAATGGGTGGCCTATCACAGACATACCGGTATCTATCCGAAAACTTTTGATCAGAACATATAATGCCGAAATTATAGTAGTTTTGGGTGATTTAGAAATAGCGTCATATGTAATTTGTCAAGCAGAGCCTGCTACAATAGAGTGCTGTAGGAACATGTCCTAAAACCCAGAAATGAGTTAACTTTTTTGCACTTCCCATTCCCTCATCTGGAAGTCAATGGGTTTTTGGTTAGATGCCTGAAATGAAGCTCAGCGCAAATTCTTTCAGGAAGACTTCTAATCACTGCAATCACCACTATCTCTCCCTAAATCTTTTTAGCTGTTAAGAGGTGTTCACTCTTCAGTAAAACAATCAGAATTGGCCACAAATTCATGATCCAATCACAGCATGACATCCTGCTTTAAATGGCTCTCTTCTTGCTATCAGCTGGCTTCTCAGGCAAACGTGCAACCCTCCTCCTCCCCTTCCACCTTTTTGTGTCATCATCCACTGCAACCGGAGTCCCTTTCCGGCAGACGGGTCCTTCGTTCGGCCTCCTGGTTCCCTCTCCGCCATCACCAGTGTCTAGGCTCCGTCAGGGGGGAATATGTCTGTATCTCTACCCCTTTAAATAGTTTAATCCCCAAAGACTTTGTACATTTCATGTACATTTCATATTATGCATACAATAAATATTTGCATATCTGCAACAAAGTCTCTCCTGATTGAAATTACTGGGTCCATTACATGCACAACATTCTCAACATTAACCTGCAAAATAAACAGTAAAACAACATCAAAATGGCAAAACCCACGTCTTCCAAATTTGAAGTTGGGTCACAGAAGCCGATAACGGTACAGATTCATCTGAGCTTCAGTTTTAAAGCGAATCCTGCTGTGTACTGACCATAGATTGTAACAAGTATGTGTGCTTAGCTCCTGCTCTGTTAGCAGATCAGCATTAGCGGCAAACTCTCACAGCAGCGAGGTAGATCAGCAGGTCCTCTGTGGGCGGGGATGGTCACCTAGCAGGAGAAGGTGGGCCATTTATGTGAAATCTCGTTTTTATACAAGATGGACCCAAGAAAAAGCGAGAGGATGGTCTTTTCTGACATTTCGGCGGTCTCTAAACCAGGGACACATATTTATGTTGAATGAAAAAGTGGATTTTGCAAAACATGTCACCTGTAATTGATGCAGAAGTCATCACTTCATCTTCCCTGAAACGTCCAGATTTTTGCTCAGTTTTATGGCCATACTGAACCTCATAATAGTACTAGAATAGGTACAGTAGTTAAGTTATAACTACACTAGAATTCCTCTCTAAATTCCTCCCAAACGTCCAGATTATTGCTCAGTAGGTCATAGATACCTACATAATAATAGAATAGTTACCGAGTACTAGATAAAAAATAATATAATATATATATATATTCAATATAATAGAGCTGCAAAGATTTATCGATAATTTGTCAACTGATAAATGAATCGGCAACTACGTGTATTTTGATAATCGCTTTGATTCATTTTTTATGAAAAAAAATATTCTTCATCCAGCTTTTTTACTACTGACAGTAAACTGAATATCGTTGAGTTGTGGTCAAAATATGAAATTTGAGGATGTCATCTTGGGCTTTGGGAAACCCTGATCCACATTTTCACCATTTCTGACATTTTAGAGACCAAACAACTGAGGAATCAATCGAGAAAGAAATCGACAGATTAATCCACAATAAAAAATATCATTATTTTTACTACAGTACAATATTTTTGTTAAAATCCTGAATTGTAACTCCCTCATTCCCTTCTTTCACATTGTGTTCCCCTGTCCATACCTGTAGTGTATTGGTGCATACTGTACTAGTACACCGGAACTACGCTCACATGCAAGGCGCTGGCCTGCCATCAGGAGCAACTTGCTCTAGGTCAAGTGTTTTGATCAAGGACACTTAGACTTGGAGGAGGATCCGGGGATCGAACCAGGTTGAGGAGTGCCTGAATTGGACCAAAAGAGTGCCAGTAAACTAATTTAGCAGTTGCATGAGGGCGGCTGTGGCTCAGGAGATAGGGCAGGTTGTCCTTTAACCACAAGGTTGACAAGGTTTGATCCCAGCTCCTCCTATCCGCCTTTCCAAGTGTCCATGAGCAAGTTGCTCCCGATGGCAAGCCAGCGCCTTGCATGCAAGCGTAAAATATCAACCCGGTCTCACGGCAGTTCGTGTAAATGTACACGTTATTCTTAATCTATTGATACGTGTTCACGGAGACGTTTTTCTCGTTTTTTACGTGTAAATGTCACGTTATTTTCTCGGGGAAGAGGTCGCTCCATAAGCCGAGAGGCGCCCGCGAGGCGGCCCGATGGGGACCCGCTGGATGAGGCGGCCGAAAAGGACGCTCCATAAGCCGGGAGGCGCCCGCGAGGCAGCCCGCTGGGGACGCCCCACAATAACGGGATGGCGGAGGTTGGGTTTAGGAAAAAACTTACGGGGAAAGGGCGCCTTAAACGCCGGGGAAAGGGCGCCTTAAACGCCCGGAGACGCGCCACAGTAAACGCGGGACAAAACGCCACACGCAGGGACGCCATCCCCGGGAAACAAAGCGCCGCACGCGGGACGCGATCCCTGCTCGCCCGGGTGAAAGTCCTGTGTTGTTTGACCCACCCACCACCCCGACCAACCTCCCTACGCGGATTTTCGGCTTTTTATATCACTCCCTACCATTTCGTGCTGTGGCCACAAAATATGATTCCCATTGAAATACATTACTTCACATTTTCGTGTTGTCCACCACGTAAAAACCGACAAAAACGTCTCCGTGAACACGTATCAATAGATTAAGAATAACGTGTACATTTACACGAACTTCCATGAGACCGGGCTGAAAATATACAATATGTACAGGGGAACACGAGGTGAAAGAATGGAATAAGGGGGTAAAAATTCAGGATTTTAACGAAGAACTTATGCTATAGGGCTGCAACTAATGATTATTTTCGCAAATTGTGAAACATGTCCAAGATGACGTCCTCAAATGTCTTAAATCTTTTAAATTCTCTTAAATTCTTAAGGTCAAGATTTACATCTGCTCCTCACTAACACAGCACAGTGGACCCATTACAGTTTGCCTATACTTTCCCAACCAATCAACAGAAGATGTCATGGCACACATCCTTCACACCACCCTATCTCACCTGAGCAAGAAAGGAAGCTATGTGTTCATTGACCAGAGATCAGTGGTTAACACCATAGTTCCCTCCAGACACATCACAAAGCTCAAGGACCTGGGATTAAACCAAGTGGATCCATGACACATGCACATATCTTTCTTATTGTAACATTGTGTGGGCCAATACATTTATCACGACCGTCAAGCCACCCTTTCTTCTCCAGAACAATGTGTTAGTTGCTTCTTTTTATAGTGTCTTTCTGTGTTTGACATCAATAGGATCCATTTATTAATTTATGTATAAAGCCATCCATAAAATTGAAAGCTTGCCTTAAATGTTCTGGAAATACAGTATGTTCAGTAAAATTCTGATTTTCGCTCTAACCAGTAGACAGTCAAGCCACCTTAATTTTCCCCTTGTTAAAACCGGCCTCAATCAATGTTCTGTAAAATATTTAGGACCCATACTGTGGAACAAGATTAATCAGTGCCTCAATTGAATTGAATTGCCTTGGTCAGTCCCTGTCAGTCTTTCAAAAACAATTAAAAATAAAATGTTAGATAATCCCAGAACTGGCATATAGGTAAAGATTAGTCTTTGTTCTTTTATTTTCATTTTTATGGAGTTACTAGTTTAATATTAAGTTAATATTTGTATCAAGATACATTTTTTATTTTTAGTAAAAAAAGAAAATTTAAATGGGAAAATGATCATGTTTTGAAACTTAGTTGTATTTGTTCTGTTTTTGTGTTTTAGTTGATTATTTGTTTTTCAGCAAAACTTGGGGAGACCCTTAATAACCCCTTGCATATTCTGTTATTATTAATATTGCTCTGTTAATGTTCTTTCTTTATAGGAATTCATAAAAATAAAAAAATGAAACAGACTTCCTGACAGGTGGTGAGGGTGGGTGGACACACCTGTTTCATCCTCATCTTTAACACCGGAGCACCTCAAGGCTGTGTTTTGAGTCCCCTGCTGTTCTCCCTGTACACACACAACTGTGTAGCCACTTTCGATTCCAACACCATCACCATGTTTGCTGACGACACAGCTGTGGTGGGCCTGATCACAAACAACAATGAAAAGGTCCACCTAAAAGGAGAGGAGGACCTGCCCCGCTGGTGTCTGGATAATTGTCAGGACAACAATTCAAGGATATTTACACCAGGCGCTGCACGAATAAGGCTAGGAGAATCATTATTGTTCCAATGCATTTTCTCCCTGTTGAGGTTGGGTAGATGGTACTGGATACGCCAGGCCAGCACTGAGAGGCTTAGGAGGAAATTGTACCTTGTACGATTTTATGTGAGAAATACTCATGATCGATTGATTAATTGTTGAATAAACTTTCTTTGCTTGCTTGGTGTTGTGTGTTTCTTGTATTTATAACCTGGAGTTTGGAGAGAGTGCTGAACCAAGAGTCATGACGCAGGAAAGCAGGCTTGAAACCTGTGAATGAACACACACACACCCATAAAACACTAGTTCATAGACAGAGGCTGTCTGCTGAAGGAATGGAAACTCCAGCTTCCTTCCCACCATTCAACAGCCGAAAATACACACACACACACACACACACACACACACACACACACACACACACACACACACACACACACACACACACACACACACACACACACACACACACACACACACACACACACACGCACAAACACACACACAAACACACACACACACACATACACACACAGACACATACATTCTCACATAGAAAACAAGCATCTAGTATACATTTTGTCCTTTGGAAGTCGATACAAACACAACAACAACCGATGACAGGCTCCGAAAGGTCAAATGTGATGCTCCTCTGTTAGCTTTCTGATGTGGCATCAAGCTGGAGTCAGTGACAATACCTCTGCCATTCTGACAGACCACTGGTTGTGTGAGTTTTTCTCCACACTATATTAAGTACATGGTCCACTCAAACTTCAGAGAAGCATTTTCCACTTAGCCCTGTCTTTTTTTCTAAATGTGCATTCACACGAGCATTTTAAGGGTTGATTTCATTATCTCTCCATCCACAGTGAAACAGTAAAATTATGCCATGCCACTAAGTGGCCTATCAAATGAGGAATTACGTGACACCAATACAATAGTAATGTCCATGTCCACACGCACACGAACTCTTTGCACAAAAAAAGAATACTTTTTTTTTACAGCAGGCACAACACATAGTGTAACCCATAAATTGTCCCACTAGAACTAAACATTTCATACACAAAACAAAACAACAGCCACAGAAATATAAATAACTAAGTGAATAAATAACAGGGAATGTCACCTTATAATCTGTGTGGTTTGACGCATTTGTTTAAATGGAAGCATATTTCATAAGAAAGGTATTTGCAAATGTGTATTTTTTGTTCAATGTTCAAAAGTGAATCTAAATAGATTGAATGGAATGCATTGGAAGAATGCTGCAGTGATACGAATTAAATGACTCACCAGCTGGAACAGTTCCTGTTAACTTGGACATGTTCTGACTGTGCTGCATGTTATAGCAGCACAGCAGTTATCATCACATGAATGCTCTGTTACAAAATTGATTGATCTCTATTCATCATTTTGTTACCTTGTTCTCTGTTACATTTTAGCCCTGCAATTCTGTACTGCTCTTTATTTTTCTGTGTTTAATTGCCTCTCAGGTATTTAAATGGCTTTATTTTCACCTTTAGTAAATGTCCAGCACCATTGCGTCATTAACTCCAGTGTCCGGCCTGATCAGCACACACCTGACCATCAGGGAGAAAGGCTTCCCAACACTACAGACAATCAGACACAAATGGAGAAAAAAAAACATTTGCTCCTATCATTAAATACAACTGTTCATCATTTTTATGGCTGGTGGGCATAGATATGTAAAGGAAATATTTTCCTGTCTGCTTAACATGACCAGTCAAGTTACTGACTTGCTGCATATTTGTTGCAGCTGTGACAAGTCTTAAGTCTCGTTAACACATGCAGACTAGCTAATGGCTCCTGCACTTCAAAGAAAGAACAGGATTTTCACAATCGTGAAAACATGGGTCCTTGAGCAAATCAAATGCTGTTTTAAGAGCTTATATCATGAATTCCTTCCATAAAATATCTCACCTGGAAATAAAGGAAGCCGTGAGATTGCTGTTCACTGACTACAGTTAAGCGTTTCACACCATAGTTCCCTCCACGCTCATCACAAAGCTCATGACCTGGGATTAAACACCTCAATGTGTATATGGATCCTGGACTTCCTGACAGATAGCCCCCAGGTGGTGAGGGCGGGCGGACTCACCTCTTTCACCCTTATCTTTAACAACAGAGCACCTCAGGGCTGTGTTTTGAGTCCCCTGCTGTTCTCCCTGTACACACACGACTGTGTAGCCACTTTCAACTCCAACACCATCATCATGTTTGCTGACGACACAGCTGTGGTGTAAACAGCAACTAGAAAATACATTTCCTGCAGAAAATGTGTGTGAATGCTAAAAAGCTAAAGCTAAACTGGATTAATATCTTAAATCCCTAAGAAGAAGTTGAAGTAGTGAGAATAGTTGGAAAAGTGGGAATGGTTTTAATAAGTATGAATTTCATTGACAAGTTGAATAACACCCCTAATGTAAAAAAGATGTGGAATAATTTTTTTTTGAAAAGCTAAACTGGATTGCTGGTTAAAATGTGTAAGATGAAGGTAAAGTTGTAAGAAATGTGGAAAAGTGATAATTGTTCTAATAATATGAGATCTTGAAAAGTTGAATAATAGCCATATTGTATGAAAGTTGTAGGTGTTACAACAGTGACACGTCCGCAGACGTGTCTGTTTTTGTTCTTTTTCTATTTTAAAACGAGTCATGAAGACAACAGCAAAGCCCATCTTTACCTCAAATGAAATCAACCAAAGAGAAATGTTCTCCCCTCATCTTAATGAGGGGAGAATTTCTGTGAAAATTTGAACATCATTTTTGGCCAGTTTGGACAGCCATATTTGTATTGGATTGATCAAATGCGATGAAGAATGAGAAGATCCTTCTCACGTGTGCCATCTCGACAGCCGTTTGCTTGGTGTCCTTACTACCGTTTTTCTTCTTGTGCACTAATTTGCTTAAGATGAATAGCAGATGTATTTCGTTCACCGACATCGCCGATGTCAAAGAAAAGGGCGACGAGGGCCTACAAGTAGCGATGGTGCGTGACACACTTGGACCGATGGCTGACGATCTCCTTGGTGTGTCAGGCCCGTAACACCTGCACTATTTCTCATTGCTGTTGCCGGCCTGCAGTGTAGCTACCCGTGCTACCACACTTTTTTCAGATGCACTATAAATCATTTAGTTCTGGAACCAGGCCTGTAACAATGTTCCATCCGGCATAGTCTTTCATTTCAAATGTGCCCAGTGCCAAATATGAGTCTCTGTGAGGGTCTGTAGTGTAAATCTACCTGCCATTTATGTCTAATATGTCATTATAACTAGCTACGTGCTTGTCAATTGCTAATTAAAAAGGCATGATGTAGTTCTCTCCCAGCCTGCTGAGCACTGGATTGGGGCCTGGTTGTTATTCTTCATAGGATTTTTGGATAGTGTCTCTGCATGAATGTTGTGTGGAGTTTTAAATGTGTAATCCTGGTTCATTAAAGTGTCTATATGTAACTTTCAGTTGGTGTTGATTCTAGCGGCCCCTTTGGATTAAAGCGGAAGTGTTTTTACCACACCTGCTGTCCTAAAGCTCTTTTCTTTACGGTGCTGTATTACCCACTGTAGATTACTGAGTTAGTGTTACCGGGAGGTCATATAGTTGCGATGAATATTTTGCTCAGACAGAAAATCATTCATTTACAATAAGAGAATAAGTTACAGATGCATGAAACCCACGGATGCTTTACACAAGTAACGTTACAGGAGGACAAGGGGAAAAAAGTAAGCCAACACGGAGTAAAAGGAATAAAACGTCTGTGCTAAATGTTATGTTTATGTAAATAAAAGTTATTTAATGAATGAAATAGACATTTAAATACCTAAAAAATCAGACCCCTGGCAGAGGCATTAATAAAAACTATATAAAACTAGCGTTCTTTTCACGTTTGGTCTCGTTTGCTGTTACAGGTAATTTAAGACTATTGTATGAAAAATGACAGAGCTTCAGAAACATTCAAAAGTTCCATATAGTCACTTTAACCCTGACGACTGTAAAAAGTAGTACAGTATTCAATATGACCTTAAAGACTAAGCATAAAAAAAAATTGTTAAACAATGTAGGAGCCACATATTGTATGTGGTTTATGGCCTGGTTGATTATTATATTGTGCACTTATATTGTAGGTGGTGGGCGTTTTTAAATGGCGGTTTGAGCGGTAGTGATAACAAATGTGTTTGGTTCACCTGTTCACCTGGGTTTTTTGGGCTTTGACAGAGAGGGGGTGAGCCTGGGAGCGAACACTTTCTGTCGCCACACTAACGCATTTCTTTCGACTCACAAAGTAACTTTACATTTGGTAACTGCAGTACTAGTTGTATTTTACGTGTGGAGGAATAAATCATTGCGATACAATCTCGAGCGCGTCCCGGTGTGTTTAATCCCTCGCGGCAGCACTTTGTTGGACTACTTACAGGCACGACAAACATAAAGATTTTATTTTTTAAATATTTCAGAAACATGTTTGTTTGATTGTTTGGTTGTTGTTGAGCCTGTTCTTCACTGTCTGTGTCACAGAGCTGTGCACTTTGAGGAAGCTTTTTTGCATTTGCATTGCCACCGGCAGCCATAACTTAAGAGTTCAAGGATGGATAGTTGTAATAATGATAAATGCTATGAAATATGCTACTTAAATGAATTCATGTATAAACATAGGCTTTTATTTGGTGACTCATTGCTATAAACAATGTACTGTCTGTCCAGTGAAGCTTTATTACAATGAACATAAAGGAAGAGAGGGTTGTAAAAGCTTGAAATATTCAGAGGCACATAGGAGAGGGGGTGGGGGCCATGGGCGATTTTAGACCCTTTTTAGGCTCAAGACCCCCTAAAAATTATATATATTATTATTATTTTTTTTTTTTTTTATCAATTTTGTTACCTCAAGTGAGAGTTTGTGAACCTGTCTGATAGTGACAGTTACCACTTTTGCAAGGCACTGTAGGCTATCCGTGTCACATTCTCATTAGGGGCTGAGCCCCCCTAAAGATCTGATCCTAGAATCGCCCCTGGCGGGGGCACACACAGTGGTGCATTAACAGGATTACTAAACAGCTATGCATTTTAAGCAGAGAACAAAAAACACCGTTACGGCACAGTTTTACTGCTGTAGTTCCTCTGTTCAGCTCTCTTCCCATCGATATGCGTATCAAGGACAAACTCGCAAACAAAATCAAAGCTTTGAAATACTTCACTACACATAATAATGAAAAAGTAAAATCAGATTTGAAGGAGCCCAGTACAGTACAGTTTGCTTTTGTTCCGCTAGTTTTCATTTCTATGGTATGGTTGGTTTTGCTCATGTAAATAATACATTTTGAATTGTTTTGTAAATTACTTGTATTGCATTGTATCTATCACAAAAAAAAAAAGTTTTTCATTATTCAGAATACAAATTCCTGTAAATGTTTTACGATAAATATCAAAAATGGCAAAGTATTCTTTTTAAGAAGACGTCATTCAGAAGAGCTCAATTTCCTAACATTAGCCACAGATGCTGACTACTCAAGCATACTATTTTGCATTTCATATGTGTTTACAACAAGACTATGTTTTCTCAACCAGTCCTGGCTCATTACCCTACTTTTTCAGCAGATAAAACCAGGGTCCCTTCCAAATCTGACTCCTATTTTTTTCCCATCTCTTTTTTGCATACTATACATTCAATTGTTAAAGTCATTATTTATCATCTTATTGTGTTTAATAATATATTTCCAAAATTTGTTTTCTTCTTTTTTATGTGTTCAGAGTATAGTGTATTAAAGCATAACAGTGTTTTTGGTTACATCCTGAATTATTACATGTGTTGTAGCCCAAACATTGTACTGTAGAGAATTACGGTCATGCCAGTAAAGCAATTTTTTTAAATTTAATGTAAAGGTATAGTGAAAATGACAGAAATAGCAATCACGTGCATTTAGCTAATAGGTAACTATGACCTCAATTGTTATATCACAACCTCTGAGTTTTATTTTGAAACTTACAACCGGAACCCCGGTGTTATCCCGTGTGTAACTTGATGCTGGTACCTGTCAAACCTCCTCGGTGTTTCGCTGAAATGCCGGTTGGGCTTCAGCCTCACAGGGCTACAGACAGACAGACAAACAGACAGACAGACAGACCCACGGCACTGTCCGAGCTTTTCACCCGCCAAATATATTTAACGTAGCCATGCGTTAAAGGACTGAACACCAGCTCACTGACACGTTTTTGTGCTCTTTCGTCCCGGGGGATTTATTTTTCTCTACAGCGCTCTGCATTACAACGGAATTGGAGCTGAATGAATTGAAAGTCGGACGGTGGGTACAGGCTGATGGACCGGGAACAACGGGGGCAATAGAAGCCTGCAGTGCCCTGATATAGTGCTGAACGCCAGCACTGACCTACATACCGCAGAGCTTAATGGACGCGTCTTCAGGACATCTCTGCTGTAGTAACTGACGTCCTGTTCAACCTTGTAACACAGTAATAAGTGACCTTCATTTTTATTTTGCTGCGGCAGAACTGTCCATAACAAGGTGAATGTGCGTATGACCATAATCATCCATGCAGACCATGTCCTATGCAAAATAAGGGCACAAATTGAACAGCATGAAAAGGATTCCGTGCTGGATGTTTGGCTGACCTTTGGTAACGTTCTAGGGTTAAGAGGAAACCAGATGAAAAATTAACCAAGCAGGTGGCCATCCTGGAGGATCCTGGATACTACACTCTCCCCCTGCCATTTTCTCTCAGTATCCTGCTGGACTATGACATTACACCAGCTTTGCTCTTCGGATTAGTCTACAGCTCACGAGGCCCAGGCAAAGCCGGGATCAAAGGTCAGAAGAAGAGCAGGGCTGAAAGAAGCCTGCAGATGCCTTATCTAGTCGTAAGCAAGATAATTCATGGTGATCACATAACATGCTGTGATCAGCAATAAATGAAACAGCCAAGCAATAAAAAGGGAAGGGCTTTGCAGAGAAAGTCCAATTCAAGTAGAGATTCACTTGTGTTGCCGTCATGCTTCTGAACTGTGGGCAGCCGTTACCTCTTCTGAGGCATACGGACGTGCCGCCTCGGGTCATAGAAAACTTCATCCTGACTGGCTATCGCTTCCCAAACTACAGCCTGAGGGATTGCTTACTATCAGCATTCAGGCCCACCAATGAAACAGGCAACTTCTGGACACATTTCCTCCCAGTTTTTATTTTTTCGTACTATTTTGTGGAGGTGTTTGGTTGGGAAGGTGCGCCACATAGTGACGGCCCGTTCTTCTATCCTTTGTGGAACTACTTTATCGGGGTGTTCTGTCTTCTAATGGCTAGCAGCATGGCCCACCTGCTCAACTCGATGTCTCTGGTGGTAAGAGAAGTCTGCTTCTTTGTGGATTACGGCACAATCAGTTCCTACACGGTTGGCTCATCGTTGGCATACTACTACTACATCCACCCTCGGGCAGGGATAGTGGAGACCGGAGGACGCAATGGCTCCCATGTGGACTTGAAAGATGAACCTGCAGGCTCTCTTACATCACCCTATGCAATCCCAGATTTCTGTGTATTTTTTGAGACCTTCTACATCCCGTCCGCGTGTGTTGTAGCAATCATTTGTGTCTTATCTTGCTGCAACTCTCGCCAGAGGTGGAGGCGACACCGGTACGTCATCCGAACCTTTGTTTTCCTCCTTCCATTCCTCGTTTCCTCCACGCCAGTCTTCTACCGCCTCCTCACCAGATCACCTTACTCTACCACCTCCTCCTCTTTTGCCGCTTCCAGCTCCACGGCCAGCTACTTCTATCGCCACTGCCTCTGGCTGCTGGTGTCAGCCGTCTTCAATATCAGCAAGTTCCCCGAGCGGCTATCCCCGGGTCGCTTCGACATCTGGGGCCACAGCCACCAGTGGTTCCACTGTTGCACGTTTTTGTCCATCCTCGACGAACTCCACATGATCAAGACTGAGGTGAGGGCAATCCTGCTCAGCCCGACTCTACTGCTGCCCCCTGCCACCCTCTCTCGCCTACCTGGACCTACCATAGCTTCCACCTACGGGGTGATGTTCCTCCTCCAGACCACCATCGTCTCCATCATCGTTTGGTTCTCCTGGCACGCCAACTGCATCTACGGACCAGAGAGAGATCAGCTAGCAAAGGAAAACCCTAAGAAACACATGAAATGCCACTAATCACAAATACATCTTTTTTCTTAATCATCTTCAACTGTGAAGGAAGATTTGCACATGCATACAGAGCCATGCCACAAAGAGATGCGCACAAGTAAAACAATATTGTCCCTCCTGATTTTCAAGTCTGTCATATGTTCCACCCCCTTCAGGAGTGTTTTTCAAGCTCTCATAAGCGGTAATCGGGGACAACGTGAGATGAAAGGATTATATTCTGAGCTCACCACAGGGTGGCTGTCTGGTTGAGTGGATATTGAAAGACATTGCCAGTTCTTTCCCCTGAGCTATTTCAGAATGTTCTAACAGGATGTCTGAGCAGTGGCGATACCTACCTCTAGGGACTGCGCACTTCAGGACACAGGAAAGGTGTTGGTCACCAGGAGAACATATTCCATGTAACATTTGGGTAATGTGGCTTAAATGTCAGCGTGACCATTTACAGAAGTTGCTGCGTGTGTAGTCTGTTGGCAAGTAGTTCCTCCTGTGGCACTTCCCCTTGCTCTGACCTTAAACAGCATCTTTTGCAAAGTAGCTGCATAGGTTGTAGTAGAACCTATAGTTTCACGTCGAATGGATCCTTTTCTGGCCTTTGTTAACCACATCTTTCTCTTCCTCTGCCTTACACGAACGCTCACAATGCAATCTCATTTCCTCTCTTTCCAAATGACCCTTGCAGCAGGAAGTGCGGTGGCCTTGACGACGCAACAGAAATAGCTGAGAGCTCGTATCAGTCGTACAGTAAAGCACTTTCAGGGGGCCGGTCAAACTCGCCCTGTCATTAAGAAGCCATGCTTGCTTATTAACCTTAAAGGACGCGTAACATTACTGAGGCACATAATGATGTCCTGCTGACATGTTCTGTTGGAGTACTTGGGTCATTTCAATGTGAAGTGTATAGTGCTGTGAATACATTTTTCTTTTTTTTGGAAGGGCGATAGTTGAAATAGTGGCAATTCTGTACTGTTGTACTACACCAGGTACTTCCTGGATAGATTTGCACTTGACAGATAGATCAGGTTAATAGTTAACCTAGCAGTTTCCCCCTTTAATGTATCATCATAACATTCAAGTCGCAGAGCTAAGCATCTGTTTTTCAGAAAAATATATATCCGCCAATCTTTAAAAAAACAAAGGCATGATATAGCACTTAGCGCTGTTCTGAAGGTACTTCTATAGTGACAGTGAAATTTGAAAGTGTTTTGTGTTATTTAGCCTAAATCAGTGTTACCTTTTTTTTTATATAGTTCTATAGAATTCTTTTTTTTTTTCTAATGTTGTACAATACAAGAAAAAAGATGTCATTTTTTGGCTAGCTGGATATGAAACATGATGTAACTTTGGAAACGGGTTAAACATGTATTGATCGTACAGTGGATGACATATTTATTTCATCCCAATGAACAGAAAAGTGATTGAAGAATCTGGAAATATCACAATCACAAATACAACATTTCACGTTGTTAAAGACCTTCTAGGTTTTCAAAAAGATGATAGGGTATATACTGTAAATATAAACGGATGCTTAGGTCTGTGAGACCCACACACTGGGTTTACCATGTACATTCAATGCTGACAATACCAGAGAAACTACCTTTTATCTTTTTATTCAACTTTCGACTGCATGAAGCAATGTTTAGCCTTATTGCTAGCACGTATTTCTGTTTTGTAGGATGATACGCTGCCTGCACAAATGTTGAAATAACCATGTAGAAGTCTGCTTTCCTGTCTTTCTTGTTCTTTATAGAAGTCTGCTACCTGACTAGCTTCGTTTTGTTTTTTAAAAGCTTTGGACACAGCCACGTTTGGATTTTGGTTGTTTTAAATCCAATTTACTGTGCCAATTGTCCGTGTCTATGTTTGTATTGAGTGTTTAGCAGATGCACAGTGTCCAAAGAGAATGACTATCGGGAAGCTAGCGGTCATTAACGGATCAGATTAAACAAAGGTATAGCCTTTTGGCCTGTGCAGAACTTTCTGAAATGTCCCAGCCGAAAAGAAAATAGGTATTTTGTGTAACACATACTTAATGTTACTGTGTCCATGTTCGGACACTGTTTGAAAAATGTAGATTGTTGAACACGTAGATTCTTAGATGTGTCCGAATATAATATAATATAATATATAATAATATTCTAATCTTAGAATCTACGTGTTGGATTTTCATATGTGTGCACGTACATTTACATTTATTATTTAGTGTATGAAAGTGACTTTGATGAGAGAAAGCAGTAAGAAGACTTGGGGGGTGAAAAATGAAGGAACTTTTGGAGATGTTGAAGCCTGCCATTTTATTGTGAAGAACAGAAGTACCACTCCTAGATGTGTTGGCAGCATTGATGTTAATTTGGGCGACTTGTTAATACGGTTAATACCCAGAAAAAAAAGCAGCGCCCAGTGAGTTGTTACAGCAGGGAGATAGGGGTGTCCGAGTATGGCCAAGGGTAGCGCACGGCTAATTCACCGCTATTAGCTTCCTTTAGCCGACTCTTGTAAATACAAAGCCAAAGTAAATGGTTAAATTGGTTAGAAAAGTAAGAAGTTACACTTTACTTTTACACCATTAAACTCACTCAAGGCATTACAAGATCATTTATATTCACATTGAAACAGCTGTTCTGATAGAACATTGGCCAAAAAGTGTCCGAGCATGGGCACAGTTTGGTTATGTCAATGATAGACATTATGATTTCTTATGTCTGACAAAATGTTCTGCTGGCTGACAGTTTTGGGCATTTTAATTTCTGCTGGGTCACATTTGGTGGCAGGTTCAGTTCTAAGTTTAAGTGAACTGCATTTTCTGTCTTGAACAAAAATCAATGTGCTGGGCTCTGACCCTGCTGTGTACCCAGCCTGAGCTCCCTGATAATGGAAGAGGAAAAAGGATTTAAATAGAGATTATAAAAATTAAATAATTCCTTTGTTCTGAGTTAATTTGCACACTGAAAATGAACCGTGACTATCAGCGCTCGGATGAAGATTTGTGTGTGTTCTCATGTGATTCTGTCCTGTCCTCAGTGATTTTGTCTTTCTCAGAGGCAGTTACATCTTAAATTGTAAGCTCATACTCGCACGTTACATTTACATGTTGATAACTCATGTTGGTCACAAATATGATGATTAGTATTAGTTCTACTCATATTTGCACATTTACTTTACTGTGTTTCGATGTGTTCACTTATACATGAGCAAATGATTGGAGATGGAAGCTGAGTTGTTAATTATGTACGACACTGGAATGTGTACATAAGGACCACATTTAAAGCTTGTGATACTAATGCTATTATGGTGCACTTTAAAGCTGCTCATAATGTTCCTTAAAGGGCCGTTGATGTACTGTATGATTTTAGCACATTTCAGGTTTAGGCTGTGCTTTCTAATGAATATTCCGAGAATCATCAGGTAACAATGCGTCTAATGTCAAAGCGATGTTCCTACCTCAACAGAGCATGTGTGTCACTCTGTCAATGAGAAGAACCATCGTTGAAACAGATCTCCCATCACCCTTCTACACTGTGGATGACAGACTTGAATCTAGCAATGTTAAAGTTCAGTATGTGTATGTTAGACTTACATGCTACTCTATCTTACCCAGTCTAGTAATCAGGGGTGACTAATACATTATTTACACGTGCATTTAAATGATGAATTAGAGGCGGAGGATCATTCTACAACCTGTGTCTGTCCATGCTGAAAAAGTGACAACCCTCCTGCATTATGTTAACTATATACAAATAGCACTAATATATGGATGATATGAGTTGTATTGAATAAATGATGCAAAGAATTGTTATTGTGGCAATTGAAATTATTTTACTGACCTGATGTTTTGGAAAAGGAAGATCCCGCACTCTGCTCTTGCTCAGCGTCACATTTTATTGAAGAGAGTCACTTTTCAGTCCCTCAGGACCGTCATCAGTTTTTAGCCTACAACAATGCGTACAATAATGATCTTAAATAGATAATGCTCCGCCCATTCTGTGCACCCAGGTGTGGGACAGTTATCTGTTTCTCTCGATGTTCAAACATGCAATATATCAATTTCATCATCACATTGTAAAAGGGAGTAATGCATAGTGGAAGTGCCATATGATGAATCCCGTGTGTTTACCATACATTTCACAAAGCTCCTTAAAGCTTAACATGCCATTGAATCTCAACATTCAAACCTTTGGACCTCAATCAATTCAATCAGCGAACCTAAAGTTCGCTGATTGAATATCCAGTATACTTCTCTTCTATTCATTATTTCATCAAGCAGTCATTTCAGGCAGTCACCTTTTCAATGCCCATGAATCTGAATGATGAGATGTCCTGTCATTGAAACGTACTGCTATTGGGTAATCTCTATCAATTCTCCTTATTGAGCTCTTATGTTCGCGTATCCTCGTATTTTAGGGCATTTGATCATATAAATGACACGTTAACAAAGTACTTTATTCCAGTATGACAATGAGTGAGTACATTTAACCATTGAACACATCATCTGCATTTGTAACATCCATTTGAAAGAGGTTTCAACAAAGCCTGTGTACTTTTTCACTTCTATCTTATCATGAGGCTTGATGTGGCTCTACATTTTAGACATCTGTTAGTGTCTCTAAGCCATACTAACAGGCTTGATTATTATATGTTCCAGAATGTATTTATGCACAACTGGATTGCCATGAAATTGAGTTCTGACATTCATGATCCCCAGGCCCAGAGGATTAACCCTAAAGACTTTAATAATCTTATTTTGGCTTTTCATCTAGCCTAAATGCCGTTAGGAAACATGTTTCTGTGATACCAAAATCTTCAATGTTATGCTAAACTGAGAAAAGATAGGATTTCAGACTTCAGTCACTCACATTCGGCTTTCTTTGTGTTTACTTTAAACTCTGGTCGCATCAAGGAAACATTAACTGGAACCTCTGAGCAACATTACACGCTGAAAATGGCAAGTTTAGAAGAAAATTTGGATGGTGCAACAAGGCAGGCCTGCTTGGTTCTTTCTGTGAATGATTGTAAAGATTTACAAAGAATATGTTTAGGTCATTTCCTCTCTAACTGGAACGTTTTGGGACTGATTGGTGGGAATGCTGTGGACAAAGTACACACGATGACACACTGGTAAGAGAAAATGAGGTTTAACCATGTATCCAGCTATATATAATAGCTCACGTTACTGTATTGTGTCAACAGTTAACTTCATTTGATATTGGATGCAGCGTTTTATTTAATTTATTTTTGCGGGGTGCAAATGTTCCACCAAAACACAGACTTTTTAGCAGAGCCACCGTCGCTGCGCTGCCCAAGACCATTGTGATTGGTTTAAAAGAAATGTAAACAACCCTTGACCGTTTTCTCTCCTATCCAGGAGTGCCTGCTCCTGTTGCCAGACCTTCCTTCACAGCCCTGTGGACATAGGTCTGGCATGCAAGACTAACTCTGGCCTGACCCCTGACATGAGTCTGAAATTCATCATCATTGTGGAAGGAAAGAATATAAGGGTATTGTGTACAACGTTTATTCAAGTTGACCCTGTCAAGCTCAATCTCAGATGCCCTTAAAAGGCTACTGCTGTGTTTTCTAATGTGATAAGCAGCAGCTATGGACTTTTAGACTTAAAGTGAACTCAAGTCTGTGGTTTTCAAAGGTTTGAATAATTCAAATGAGTTATGTACATTTGCAAGTCCAGCACTCCCTCAGCTGTGAGTGTGTGTATTTCTGTGCGAGTGTGTGCATATGCTGTGCGTGTGCTGGGTCATGCCTGTGGGCAACACGGCCAGCTGGCTTTTTATGTCAAACTCACTCCTCCCCCACACCGGCTTCTTTCATCCCTGTTTGTTTTAACTGTGACATGGGCCACGGTGCAAAGATTGCTACTGCCGAATCAATGAGCAGTCATCTCCCACAGAGGAGAGGCTGCGGAATGACTTCAGGAAATGGTTCTGTGATGGACATGAAAAAAGTCAATCTGCAAAATCTGCTAACACTCCAGTAACAAAAGTAAATGTACCTGAGTCCAGAGTGGCAAGTGATTAAGAATGAATGAGAAAGGCAGGAGGATGATGATGTGGATGAAGGTGTTCAATATCATCTCTGTTTTCACTGTGGTGGCCTGCCAAACAGAGTCCTGCCCCAATTTACTAATGTCACTTCCTCGTTTTATCATGCCGGTGGTTGTAACCAGTGCAAAATTGCCTCCGCTTTCATGGTGTCTGCAGCTTTCATCATAATGTGAGCAGTACATTGTCAGAAATAGAAAACTGTATAAAATGATGCACAAGACATCTATAATGTTTTCACTTGGTGAAGCGTTGTAGTAAATAACAGCAGGGCCACAGAGCATTGGAAACTAACACGCAGGGATATTTTATAGGCCACTCCCATTATTTTTTAGACTCATTATATTTTTTATACTCGAAGCTAAAGCTTAGGAACAGCATTTGTACTAGACCAAGGGGTTTTCAAAGTCTGACAGTGCCCTTATTTTAAACATAAAAACATCCGCGGAATTGCGTTCGGTAAACTGGTTGGTGGGTTTAGTGCTAGCGACTTCAGAGCGGTTTCTGGTGAGACAGAAAGGTCTCAAAGAGGTTTTAGAGGTCTATCTCTGAAGGGATCCTTTCAATCCGAGCACTTTTGTGAAGGTAAAAACAAACTGGACAATTGTCCTATTAACTTACATTGTAGCTTGTTTCTCTGCTGTCGACTGCAGCGATCTCGCTTAATACTGGACCAATGTCAGAGATTGTTGTTCCTATTAGTCACTTAGACACAAAAACATGGGAACATAGTTACCCTTTAACATTTAACTCCTGAGGCCTTTCAAATGTTAACTCGCTGCTCATATTAACAGCAATTCAGTACTGATCTACATGTGTTCCATCTCATTAAACCTTGGTGTTCCCTCCAGCTGGACCAGAGAGAAAACGTCCCCACTCACAGTATGAAGGTACATCAGACTCTGCCAACCCTTTGACATTTCTCCTATACGCATCAAGTATTTCAATATTTGTACTGTAGGTAGAGAGTGGCTTAGAAACTCACTTTCTTCTAAAAAAAAAAACAATTAAATAAAATGGTCTGAGAGTAATCCAGGATCAGCAGAGTACAAACAGCCTGCGTCATATTTATGGAATTTCAAAGCTTTGTGGACTATTTAAGGCTCATATTCCCCAGTGTAATAAAAATAAATTAAAAACATTCCAATACAGTCTTGTATTTGAAGTTTAGAGAGGTAGCAAAGGACTGCAGACGACTATGAGCTACAAGCTGACTGGCACAATACAGTTATGATGGTCCCTTCTATAAATAAATACAATTAAAATAGACACTAAAATCCAAGAATGCTGAAGCAAATTAATGACCGGAAAAGTACCAAAAAAAAAAATAATCACATAATTTTATTCTTTTTTTCAGTAATCAGTCACTTAATGCATTCAGACAGTGTGTAACATGGTTTTGTCATTGTTAATGATCAAAATGATAAGTTTTTCAGATAAAAGGGCAGGAGGACAAACATTTGAATCAAGGGGATCACATATACAGTTATTAAGGCAGTTAATAACATTAGCTTGACACACTGACAAAAACACATTTACAATGAGGTTTGGAATGTCTGAAGAATTAACGGGCATGTTTCCTTTACAGTCTACAGAAAAAAAAGACGACGGGAAAACGTTTGTGAATACAACTTTGACCCTGTAGAGGGGTAGGTCTGATGGAAACAGCTGAGCGATGTGCAACATAACCATTAGTGTATCCTGGTATTTCACCAGTGTGCTTAACAGGAAAAGTAACCACAATAATATTCTTATTCTTATATTCTAGTACACACTAGAGGTGTTGAAATTAATCAAATAATCAATGCATCGAATCGTGGACATAGACGATGCTGCATCGATAATCGGCCGGCTCATAATCGATTATTTCTGTTTACAATTTAATGTAGGCCTAACAACATTTCGGTTTACATATTCTGTTATGTTTTGTGCTCAGTGCTGTAGTTTTATGTATCCAATTTATTTAGTATTAGAGCACTGCAGAATGTTTGGTTTTTGAAGCTTGAGAAGCTATGAATTAAATATCCTACATGGCTTTAATAGAACAATTTATTTGATGCATCGTGATATCGAATCGAAGACATGATAATCGTAATCGAATCGGGAGATCAGTGAAGATTCACACCTCTAGTACACACTCAATTTCTTCCTTTATGATTTAAAAAGGGTCCTGCACCACCAATATTATAACCGACATAATCCCTGAGTTAACAACCTCACCACATGGTCCATACAGTAGCTTCTCTGGAGCTTTCAATCATATCACAAGATCTTCCTCATCACAGTCATGGAAGATCTGGATTTCTGAACACATCAAGGACTTCTCATCTGTATTGGCTTAAAAGCTGATATGTAAATAAAGTTCACTCAAAGTCAAGAATAATATATTATTGAATCTCAACATGGTCCTTATTTTTAAAAGAAGATTTCAGCATTATTACAACATGGGTCTTTTCGTCATTTCTAACTAAGGCATTGCTGTGGACTTTTAATCAATGGTTCCTAACTTTTTCTTCCCTGCCTTTGTTGTATATATTTGCACATTACTGCCACCTGTTGATCAGTGGAATAGTGTCAAACTATTAACTGGAATATGTATCGCGTCACATCATGCACAGGAGCTACACAAAAACCTTTCTCTATATTGCTACTAAAAAGGTCCAAAACTCCCCAGGGAACCTTGAACATAGCAGCTGAAGATGGAAGAGAGATTCTGACAAAAATGCCACAGGTTCACGGTATTGCAATGACAGCTATAAATGTATTATTTTTGAAATGTCTGGGTGAAAAACAAGGGAGAGGGATTTCTAAACTGCACTTTCTGTCCTTGAAGAATCATGAAAAAACAGCTCATACCTTAGGAACGGTTTGACAGAAAATGTTAGTGGTTTTGAAACCTTGGTGTACCTTGAAACCGGTAACCGGCCCATGCCTAGATGTAAGTCTTTCTTCTGCTTTAAGGGGCTACGGCGGCTACTGTGATTGGCCATTTGTGTTTTCTGATGCTGGTAGAGATTTTTGAGAATGAAAAACATATGGAAGCATATTGAAAAGAGCTCATCTAACAACACCACCTCCATTGTAACCCTTCTGCGCACTGTGATCACAACGCATTATCACACTGAATGCAACTATGTAGATATAGCAACCCAATGCAATATTCACTAATGAAACAAGGAGAACATTCCCACCAAAAGGATAGAAACAGTTGGGGGGTTGACGGGATAACCTACATGTAGTACTACTGACTGAGCACAGCGGCTGGAATCCTAACAGCTCTAGAGAGTGGCAAACAAATATAATCATAACTGATAAAGACCTAAAAGACAAAAATAAGACCCACGTTGTAATGGCATCTACTGTGTGTGTTTATGTTTATATATATATATATATATATATATATATATATCCCCTCCCCCCCACACAGGTCTGTTCAGCGACTAAAGAAAGTAGCAGCATTCTCAAAAAATAGAACATCGGTGTTTTCTGGCTGTAAATCAACTCTTTGTAAATGGCTGTACATGGACATTGATTGGACGTTATTCTTCTGTAAACCGTTACACTGCTGTCATGTTAAGACTGCAGCTGAGAATTAGAAAATGACACGTGTTGCTCTGGCTCCGTGCTGTACTTGGCGTGTTAGTTTTCGGACATCTTGCGGATCATGTAGTTGAGGATGCCTCCGTGGCGGAAATACGCCAGCTCCACGTCCGTGTCGAATCTCATCCGCACTTGGAATGTTTTCCCGCTGTCGAGCTGTGACGGCAAAGACAGACAACATCAAGCATCACATTACCTCAGCAGTGCAATGGTGTCCCTGCTCAATCCAACAACGAACCTTGACGTCGACTATCATCCGGGGCGTGAGCTGCTCGGGGATGAGGATGGTGTAGCGCTCTCGGCCGGTCAGTCCCAGGCTGTCAGCGGTGTCTCCTTCTAAATACTCCAGAGGAATCACTCCCATCCCAACTAGGTTACTGCGGTGGATCCGCTCATAGCTCTCTGCCACAACTGCCTTAATACCCTGAAAACAAAACCGTTCATTTTTCACCATTAAAAACAGCTTTATTCAGCTCATCACATGACCAATTATGACGACAACTCAGCTATCCCCATGACAACTACATGTATCCCTATTGTCCAAAAGGTCCGTTGACTTTGACCCCACGATATGAAGAAAAAAAAAAAAAAATCAATTAGGGTTCACCTAAATGTAAGACTTTTAAAGACCCTTTAAAACCACATAGAATGCAGGCGCTTCACGATCATACTGGCTAAAGTATGAAAGCATAATGGAAAACCAGTAGGGACAATAAGGCCTAGAGGTATGTATTATTAAATTAATTTTTTTTTTACAGTACTCCCTGCAGTAGTATTTAACACCTGGATCGGATAAGCGACATAAAATGGATCGATTGACCGATACAAAATTAAAGTTTACTAATTTGACACTTTCTCATTATGAGTTGCTGCCTTCCTAGCAGTAGCATTAGGGACAGTTTTGGCTACAGGTCTAATGGTGCCGACTGAAACTGCTTCCTGCAGCACAGTCATTTAACAGTCACATTTAACTGCTGAGGCCTTTCAAAGTTCTGGTACTTTATGTTCTAACTGTAGAGGTTAACTCGCTGCTCATATTAGCAGCAATTGAGTACTGATCTACACGTGTTATATCTCATTAAACCTTAGTGCTACCTGTAGCTGGACCAGAGAGAAAATGTTGATCCTCACCAGTAGGAAGGGGCCCTTAGCTGCCCAGTCTCTGGAGCTGCCCGAGCCGTACTCCTTCCCTGCGAGAACCAGCAGAGGGACGCCGGACTGCTGGTATCTCTCTGCAGCATCAAACACATCCAGCTGGACAAACAGGGCGCAATATGCAAGAGTTAGTTCATGTAAAAATAGCCCGTCCAGATAACATGATGTGAGGCAACCCCAAGGTCTTCAAACAGAAGCAGCATCCCTACTTGTTGACACAAAGAAAATTGAAGCAAACACATTTCGTTGAGATACGAGAACGCAGGTGCTGCACGCTGACCGTTTCTCCAGTTGGCAGGTGAATGGTTTGTGGCGCCTGCTTGTTGAGGAACTTGTTAAAGAGGCGGATGTTGGCAAACGTCCCTCTGGCCATGACATCGTCGTTACCTCGACGCGAGCCGTACGAGTTGTAGTCACGAGGGCTCAAACTGTCGGAAGACAAAAAGTGTGAAGGAGAAAGCTTTAATGGACGGACACACCGCATCCTAACTGTGACATCAGGAAGGAGATAAAAGGACAAATGCAAACTAGATAGCAACATTTCCTGTTCAGTGGGTTATAATTAAACCTACTGAAGTGAGTGTTTCACTCTAAATCAGGGTGTATTGATCTTTTGACTGAGGTGCAAAGTCTGACAGTAGTGTATTGTCACGGCCCTGTGCAGAATACTGCTCCCTGTCGGGTACCTGCAAAAAGAGTTGTTTAACGGGTAAAAAAATATATTTTGAAGCCAAGGAGCAGCGGCTCTACTCAGGAGTTCCTCACGGATGACTGAGCTTCTCAACCCATCTCTAAGGGAGACGCCAGCCACCCTCCTGAGGAAACCCATTTTGGTCACTTGTACCCTGGTAATAAATACCCATGTTCCGATAACAGTCCCACTTTTGAATGGAACACTGAAATGGCTTGTAGAAGAGGGCAACAGTGACTTTCCTGCCTTGCGGAACTCACCAAGTTTCATGTTGGCAGTTACCTGATAGGGGTATGACCATACATCGATCTGGATAGATATATTGATTCAATCCTCAACGATCCACTATTATCGATACGTATCGACATCTTTAAGATCGCCTTTATTTTTTAAATTTACACTTTATATTCATTCTTTTTTTATTAAAAAGTAGTTTTTGATTTTAATGTTTGGAAGAGCTCAGCAATAAAATGGTCAAATCACATTTTAGTTGCTTTTTGTAAATATATGTAAATGTAACTGGTTGTGTTAAATGGGCTTATGAATCGTCTCGGTCGCAGCAGCCTGAATTGAAATCGTATGACGGCAGACTTTGTAAAATCAGTTAATCTTGTATCGTCCAAAGAATCAATATATATTGTATCATGATAAAACGTGTGATTTACACCCCTAGTCCCAAATGTAAACTTTGTTTTGAAAGTTGAATCAAATTTTAAGATTTTCCTATTATCTGCTGGTACGTCTAGATATCAAATCCAAGAGCACACAGGCTAAAATAGTGAATACACGCAGCAAAAGATGCCCAGCAGACCAGCCTGTCAGTTCTGTATAACAGCCCGGTGGTGAAGAGGACATTCCACAGCCATTACTCTACTAAACTCAGGGAGACTGAGGTACTTCAGGAATATTTGGACCTACCTGTGGGATGATGTTCATGTTGATCTCGCTTTTGACCTCGATTATGATGCTATGCTGGTCATACTTTTATGTAGGGGGATAACGGGATATATTTATTGTTCTTAGTGCTTGTTCATTGATGCAGTGCTGCTAATTCGGTGTTGCCCTGATTAATGTTATTTCATGTTTGTTTTATGTTGCTAAATCAATTGCCCTTTGGAGACTAATTAAGTTTAAAGTTCAACTGGAAAGTTGTAGTTGTCACAGCAAATTTGTCTCTTTATATCCTTTTCATAAATTCAAGAATGATTGGCTGTTGCTTTTTAGTAAGACTCAAGGGTAACTACCATTTTTCTTTCTCCAACCTGGACCATATGTTCCTATGTTTGACCAACGTCACAGATTGTTGTTCCCATCAGTCACGTAGACACAAAAACATAGGAACATAGGGTCCAGGTTGAGAAAAAAAAAAAAAAACGGTAGTTACCCTTTAAAGCTCACATGAACTGTTAAAAGCAGTGAGGTCACTCACCCCCTGTTGGTCAGGTAGCGTGCTGCGGAGCTGTTCCTGGCGATGTTCCCAGCAGGAGAAATGTGGTCAGTGGTGACAGAGTCTCCAAAGTTCAGCAGCACGTAGGCGTCATGTATGGACTTGGGTGGCTTCAGCTCCTTGGTCTGAATAAAGACAAAACAACAAAAATGTCAATTTGACATTTATTTCCATTGTCGTAGCCGTTTCGTTTCAGAATACACTGATAATTATCTGCCAACGGCATTTTCATTGGCATTGCAATTTGGAGGTAGCTTTAAAAATATAATGCTCTAAATTATCACGAGCACATAAGTGGAAAATACATTTTGTATTAGATGAAATGACTTAATGGCAGCCTTGGACTTAAGTAATTATAGTTGTTGCATGTGTTTAGAGGGATGTACCGATTGGTACATATTTCATATTTACCAAACCATCAAAGAACGGTGGTGACTTGATGTAGGTTGATTTGGGGTCCCAGGTATACAGCTTGTCAGAGGGAGCAACCAGAGAGTTCCAGCGTTCATTCACTTTCTGCAACAAAACAGTAAGTCACACGTCCACATTACACTGTCGGAATGCTTGCTTGCCATAAAGGTTACAGTACCTCAATCTTCTCATAGACTTCTTTGAACATGGATGGGATGACAAACATTCTCTCCACAGCCTGGATCTCCTCCCGTGTGGGCCAGATATCCCTCAGGAAAATCTCTTTGCCTTCAGAGTTAATGGCTACAGAGGACACGAGGGCAGAAATAAAAATGTCAAACACAAAAGTTATTTTGTGCTGTGAAGCTAAACACAAAAAATTGAAAATCAAAAAAAAGTTTCAAACAAATGTAATTTCCAATACCAAGGCTAACCTGAGGACATCACACAAATTCCAAAGAAGAGTCATGGCTAAGCAAGTCTAGAAGCATTTCTGTAGTAAAGGGAAGACTGGTAGACTGGAAGTTCAGTGTAGACTCTCGCTACCTCAGCAGAGCCACTATCATCAAAGACTCCACCCATCCTGGCCATCACCTCTTCGACCTATTGCCCCCTGGGAGGCGGTATAGGTCGGCACATCCACTGATGCTGCTACACACCTGCACATATGCAACAATATGCAATACGAGGAAACTATTTTACTAAATCATTTGACCATTTACTAGTTTTAAGCCTTTTTACCATCTTCACAATCTCAGCTCTATGTTCTTCGTTTAATGTGTTTTTATGTTTGCACCATAGAGTTGAACTTTTTATTTCGTACTTCAAGATTCTGATTCTGGACGGCAAACATATTCTGACTGTATTAAAAGCGCCAGTTAAGAGCTTGGGACGGTGGTACGATGCAAATCTCAGTAACGCAAACTAAGTAGCTGAGAGAAGAAACCATCAAGTGAAATACGAAACCTTAAACTCTTGTCTACCGTTTGGTTTGCACCCTCAGTTGTTGTGGCCACTGACTGTCTACGAGGTCCCCATCACTCAGGATTCAAACTGGCAAGGGAGGTCAGTTCCCTCACTAAAAAGTGTCTGGGACTGCCAAGATCTCTAAGCAGCGTCCACTTGTATAACAAAAGGAGCCCTGGAACTGCCTCTCTTGGGGATGAATAATCTTCGGGATCTTGGGTTATCCGGGCATCTGCACCACCTGTTGCAGCAGCAGAAGGGGAAGTGGTGTCCGGCTTAGGGAGTTCAGCAGGCAAAAACTGGACTCAAGCATGCTGACATTGTTGGGAAAATGCAGCATGGTCAAGAGGGTCTCGACATGGGTTTAAACTTCAAACAGGCTATTTTGGCTAAAAGCGACAACTCTTCAGCAAAGGCAAGTATTACGAGGGATTTATGCCTCTGATGGGGCTCCACACAGAGCTGGCCTAAGGGTTTATACTTGTGTACAGGTGTCTGCGTAGTTCTTGCGTATCTCTTTAAGAGAATAGCAGGGTGCGCCCGGATAGCTCAGTTGGTAGAATGGGCGCCCATATATAGAGGTTTACTCCAGGCCCTTTGCTGCATGTTGTTCCCCCTCTCTCCCCTTTCATTTCTTCAGCTGTCCTGTGAATAAAGGCCTAAAAATGCCTAAAAAAAATAACCTAAAAAGAATAGCAGGGCCAGCATGTGTGTATGCGTGGGGAGTGTGTAGTAGAGCGGGGGAGAGAGTGACAGGGATTAGCTTTGAAGCAAGTACCGACTCAGAGGCACAGTGAAAGAAAGTGTCTCCCCTGTTCTTTCTGACCACGGTGGGAAAAGCGGTAGCAGGAAAAGTTAACTCTCTCCTTGATTTTAGGTTTATAAAGAAGGAGAACCCGGAAATGAGTAGTGGAAAATGCAATGGCCAAACCGATAAATCAGAGTTGTCACGCGACGTGTAGTTACATTTTTTAAGAGGTGCCAAGTCAGGCTAGGGCGAAAGGTCCATACCTACACGTAACTACGTACATATCCACGGCGTCAATATAACGCAGGAGCATAATCTGGCCTTCAGTGGTGGAGAAACGGCAGCAACAGCAGGACATCGTAAGAAGTGCCAAAGCGGGCAAAACAAGGACTTTGGGAAGAGGAAATTCAGCTGGAAAGAGCTATGGGAAAAGGAAGGAAATGACATTAGCTTTCTTGTGAGAGCTGTCTATGATGTGCTCACAAACTCCCAAAACCTGAACCAGCGGCTTGCTGAAGACACAGTGTGTCCACTTTGCGGAACAGCAAACTTCAAACATCCTCTCATTCTGCAAAACAAGCATGAGTCAGTGTGTTTTTAGGCGGTGTGTGAGTGTCCCGTATAGTAAACAGGCAACATCACTATCGCTGTCACAAGAATGTTTAAAACACTATGGAGGGTAAACAATTAAACACAAGCACTGAACTACCCAAGAGTTCGTGCAACAGCTGACGGTGTCCTGCAGCAACAAAGTATAGTCGCGCAGTTTCTTTTCTCTCTTCTCTGTAAAATTAAGCTGCCATCATGTGCAGTCAGAAACGTGAGATCTATAAATGATCTGACAGAAGCAATAATTATAGACTTTATATTTTAAAGTCTACTTGTGCTACATCGAGGGGGTTAAAAAAAAATAAAAATAAAAACACTCACGAGTCCCACGGCCATAGAACCCTGAGACAAATGGCCAGATTGCTTTCATTGGCCTGTCAATTTAATAACTACAGTACAGTATCGCCACTGTTGACCGTTAAGTTTATACTTTGTTGTCTTTGTGAAAGGTTAATTGCTCACTTCAGTAGGAGTTTAGGTCCAGCTGCTCTTTGTGGTGGCAGACTAGCGTATTCTGTTGGATGCAGTTTAAAATGGGAGATTTGTTGTGTTTCCATCTTAAGTCCTAACTGGTTTATCAGTTGGGCTGGTTTTGCACAGCTTACAAACCACTTGGTACATGGTCTCTACTAGCTCTCCTTTTTTGTTTGGTTTAAAACTAAAAGAAAGCTAGAGCTGCTGCCTGCTCTCCTAACGGCGAAGTCATGTCTCCCGCAGCAAGCAGTGAGGCAGAAGACGGGATGCGCTGCCTGAGAAAATGTTGTAGATGGCTACTCACTCTGTTGTGTATTTGGTTGTCATGACTTAAAAAGTGGTTGACAGTCAGTCACTTTTGCATTTTCTCATTCTTAAAGTGGAGAGAGAGTGGAGGACGGTTTATTTGGTTCAGTGGAGCGGACAGCTTAAAGAGACAGGCGCTACAAGAGAGTGTCTCAGACAGAGGGTGAATACAGGTGCAGCAGCCATGGGTATGAGTATGAGAAAAATAAAAGTATTTTGAACATTAAGCATGTAAACACGTTCTAGAAGAAACCCAAAATACAAGTATGAACCTGAAAATGCGCATGATAGGTCCCCTTTAAACTGACATTCAGACACATTGCAACCATAATAGTCAGTCTTACATTCACAGACTAACCCTGAAAGGCATCTTTTTAAATGTCAACAGTTTGGGAAATCAGATTATAACAGTGTTGATGGGCAAATTTCATTTTACAATCCAAAGACCTTAGCCAATCCAACAGCATCCCATTGTGAAAATACACTTTTACATTTTACATTTGGCTTAGGGCTGGGTTTTCGGCTGAATGAACAATATATATCTTGGTATTTTTTTACAAAGTGGGCTAAATGTTCAGTTGTAAGTCAAAGCCACATATGAGATGTCACAAGCACTTTTATTAAAACAGGCGGTCATCAAAATCAAATGCAAAGACAGGGTTTCCTTCCCTGATTGAAAATATACAGCTTCAACACAAAAAATGATCTAAAATAAATATCCTGTTATAAAAAAAAAAAGGCCCATCTGTAAGAAAGCTCCTTAAGTTGTTTTCAACAACATTAACAGACTAATTAAAAGAGGGAGGGAGAGAGGGGGGGAGGGAGGGAGAGACTAAGAGCGAGGCTCAAAGACAAGAAGGTGAGCATGCGATGGACAAGTTTAGGATACAAAAACTCTCTTAGGCCGGTTACACACTGCACGCGTCGCGCGAGTGTGTCAGCTGCGTGGCGTGTCCGTTTATATTTCGGCTCCCATGTTAACAGGTTAGAGCTTACACACTGCCGGCGTGAGACGCGCGGCTCGAGACGCGCCTGAGACGCGCGCCTGCTAGAAATAGAACCGACGCCTATTTTTCACGCGAGACGCGAGCGTGTTGGAAGCGTTTCCAGGCAAAATAGAATAGGAAAATATGTTTATATGTCATTTAGACACAAATGCATATTAATAAATGACATCTTCATGTTTGAAAGTCTAGGTTTTGACATCAAAGTAGATATAAATGTAATACAAAATTTCAGAGAAAATATTTTCAAATGTTGCACTGGTCATACAGAACGTATTCTGTATGAATACGTATTTTGTATTCTGTATTCTGTAACAGAAATATTCTGTAGCATATTTTGCAGTCAATACTGCCGATGTTGTCTTGCTTTAATCAAATCAGTAGGCTATATATAAAAGGGTAGTAGGATAGGCGACGATACCAACGTGAGTGACGGTCCAACATCAGATAGGCTGTAGGCTCTTTACAGCTACACCATCAGCCCACTTACCCATTTTTCAGAGTTTGAATCTGTCGGCGCTATGTCCCGAGATCAGCCCTCCCTGTATCTAGCAGTAGGAGCAGCGCCGCGTCAGACACGCTTCTGGTGTGTAGGACACAGAAAAATCCACGCAGCTGACACGTAGCTGAGACGCAACAGAAACGCCACGCTCGCGAGACGCGTGCAGTGCGTAACCGGCCTTATACCATAAAGCAGATTGTTACTGTACAATTCTCTGGTTTATCAGTAAAGTGTCTTAACTACACTGCAGAGTAGAGTCTTTACTCTCAGAGCTGACTCATTCAGGGATTTTCCTGCATAGGGAAAGTTTTGGTGACCCCCAAAGAGGATTTAGCCGGCGCCAAAACGAAAATCACAAGTGCCAAAACGTCTGATTTTCAGCAGCTAGCCTCCCTCTCATCTGCTATATTTTACACAAGCCAGTTAAGCTATAGCATATAAATGAAATAAACTGGACTTTGAGGTCAAGTGTAGTCAAAACATTTTAGGCACCATAAATTGGTGCCTAAAATGTAACACAGTGGTTCTCAACCTTTTTTGTGCCAGCGCCCCCCTATCCATTATCCAGGTCCCTAACGCCCCCCATCAAATATTATGTAGTCTAATTGCCCCGAATATTAATAATTACGCCCTAATATAGGCCTATTATTGTTGTTACTATTGTTATAAAAAATAATCAAAAAATCAAAATCACTGAATGACAAACACCACATGTATTAGTTTCCCAGGTATCAAAAAAGCCATGTGAATAGAATGTATATATAATTACAGGTTTTTAAAAAGAATGCAACCATTTGACATTCAAATTAAATAAAAGCAGCCAATCAGAACGACTAGATATGTAACATTCAAACTATAATTAGGTATTATCAAAAGACCTGCTGCATGGTGTGAACCTCAGCACCTTTAGAAGATGACTAGAATTTGAATCTCCTTTTTTGTTTGTGAAGTGACCTTGGGTGTCATGAAATGGCTTTAAATGTATTATTATTATTAATATTATTATTATTACAACAAACACCAACCGTAGCCAATCAAAAACAGCTAGCAATTTAACATTCAAATCTATTTTTCATTCAAATCTAAAATCGAATTGTTCCAACGGAAAACAAGCTGGCACTTATCAAGAGGTAAAAGCAGAAGGATCACACAAACACACACAAGTATTTTGGTGATGACAAACGACTTGAAGAATGACACCTACTGCCGAATGGAAATAAGTTTACAACCTTTGAAAGTTAGTGAGAGCCCTTTTTTTAATGCTTAGAAGAGTCTAGGTTAGAAGAGTCTAGGTTAGAAGAGTCTAGGTTAGAAGAGTCTAGGTTAGAAGAGTCTAGGTTAGAAGAGTCTAGGTTAGAAGAGTCTAGGTTAGAAGAGTCTAGGTTAGAAGAGTCTAGGTTAGAAGAGTCTAGGTTAGAAGAGTCTAGGTTTGCTATCGCCTGTCTTGCGAGTAAATAGCAGAAATTTCTTTTTTGGAGAAATGCAACCCCACATCGTGCTGTGTTTTGTGGAGGTGTGAGAGACCCGTACAGTAAACAGTGACATCACTGCCTCTATCGCTTCCATAAAAAAGTTTTAAAACCCCAAACACAAGCTCTGAACTGGCCGGAAGCTTGGGGAACAGCTGACTGTTTGCCTGAACGCAGCTTCACGTAGTAGCTACAGAGCTCATTTAAGACGATGCTCTTACTGCCCGTTTCCATGAAGGCAGCACGGAGCTGCGCCAAATAAAGCTGACAGAAGAGTTAGGATACCCGTCTCGTCCAGTCGCAGTGCTGTAAACTGGCAGCTTTTAATGTTGCAGACCATGGATTTTTTTAATAGTTTAAGTGTAAACATGTATTGTTATTGTGAATCTTTGGTTTAAACTAGCTTTCAAACTAACGCCCCCCAAGGGCACCTCAACGCCCCCCTTTCCAAAATAATGCTTCCAACGCCCCCCATCATCTTCTGAACGCCCCCTGGGGGGCGGTACCGCCCCCGTTGAGAAACACTGATGTAACAGAATGGAAATGAAGTCTTTGACCCTTAAAATCTCCTGGGGGAGGACCCCACAGACCTTCCACTTCATGTGTGTCCCACCAAAGGCCCATTCTGAGCCGGGAAAAACCCTGTCATTATGAATGGGTCCGGTGAGGGTTGAATGCGCATCGGCGCTACATATGTCTCATGTATGTCTGTATCGTCACTACGCTGCATTTTTATGAACTATGATAATCTAGCCATGGGTCACAGCTCTTGCCCGGGTCAGGCAGGTGCCATCTTACACGCTACAACTTAAGTTAGTTACGTCCACTAACTACTGTTGTTCCATGTTTTTTTCCCCGCCGTGGCCGCAACAACAGAATGTTTCCAGCGAAAACACTGGTACAAATACAGGTTTTCCACTCATGCTTAACAAAATACGTATACATATATAAACTATAGACAAATGTAAGCAGTGTGGACCGGTGCTATGTCTCTCCATGTTGCAGGAGAGTGTGTGTGCGTCACTGGGGGCGGGGCTGCACATAAAGTGAAGAGGAGAGATGCAAAGAAAGGCACGGCTTATAAAGCTTATACACCCTCAATTTCTGCTAGGTTGCTGTACTGTGTAATGACGAGTGTGAGGGGTTGTGGAAACACTGACAGACCATAACCACTCAGTGTAACTAGCATGCACAGTGACGCATGCCTGTGGTGCTGACAGCCAGGGCTAAGCAGACATGGGCAACTACTGACGGGTTCTCCGAGTGTCTGCTGGAAAGGCACCGAGACGGGCTGCGCTTTTGTAGTCACTACTAATCACGTCACGAAAATACCAGTTCATCAATCAAAACAAGTACAGCACTGATGAATTGGCATTGCACTCCTGCAACATTGTCAGACTCACAATGGACAGTAAAAAAGAACAAAAACCAGAGGGTGATACAGCAGAATCAGAGCAGTGTTTTCATATATAGGTTCTACTTGGGCACCCTGTCCAGGTAGTCCCCCTCATGAAGTTGTGCGCCGCGTGCATGACAGCGCCAACGCCTCACGTCAGGCTCAGAGGATATCGTTAGTAGTAGCAGGCTGCTGGTGGTCTTGTCGTGGAAATTAACTGTACTGATAAACCCTGGAAACGCCGCAGCCACGCCGCTGTGAAAGCTCCCCGAACGTCATTTATGCCAGTAGCAGCTAAAGTAGCTTCGAGCCTCAAGCAGAGATGAGGAGCAGGCAACAGAGGGCCGGAAACACTTCAAACGTTTATGCTTAACTGTTGGACATAATGACTAGTATTGTTTTTATTCAATGTGTGACTTATTGTTCTCAGGGTAGTTACTCCCAAAATATATTAAAAAAAAAAATAAAAACTCACCAACGGGCTCTTTCTCAAAGTCTATCCTCACAGTGCTGGCTATAGCATAGGCGATGACTAGTGGTGGAGAAGCCAGGTAGTTTGCTCTGGTGTTGGGGTGGACTCTCCCTTCAAAGTTTCGGTTCCCTGATAGGACACCTGCAGCAACCAGATCTCCCTAAAAACACAAATGAATGCAAACACCTTAAATGGTTTTAAAGCATCTCACCAAAGGACTACAGTTTAAACTTAGCCAGCTGGCTAACACTGGCATGTTTACAGTAATGTTTATTAATGTGCGTGGTCATTTAAATAAATCAAAGGAGTACATGACAGAAAATAATTTATGCATTTATATTTTGAAATGAAGCATGTATCTACATAGCTTGTAAAAAAAGAAAGACAAAATACTTCAAATCAGGAAAAGAGTAACAGGCAAACAAAAATAAAGAGAGCAAAGGTGGGTTTGTCCTTTTTAAAAGGCACTAAGCCTTTAAAAAAGGACAAATCCAGTGCAAAATGAACCTAGGGGTTAATAACACATGTGTACCGAGTCGACCGTTCTCTGGGATATGTTTTCATGCTAATCAAATGTGACCAGTTTTAGCGCAAACCGCTAATGAGCTTATAACGCTAGTCGCCGGGGCACTGGTGAAGTAAAAAGAAATCGCTATTTCTATACCACTAACACGGCTCAAAGTAGCACCCCACTTCCACGGTACGCCACACTTCCACGAACGCCGTGCTTGAGCTATGTTACTGGTTACACAGCGTTCGTCACTCGACTGGTCTTGGCGGTTTTCCCCAGATGGTGCCCGCATGTATACATGAACGGTACGGTCTTTATAATCTGTCTTTTTAATAAACTGTCTGTACACTTACAAAGTTCTCAATGCTTCGGTTTACATGTAGGGACCCTCATTATGCTACCGTGGAAGTGGGGTGCTATTTTGAGCATTTTTTGTGGTATAGAATTAGAGATTTATTTTTACTTTACCTGTGCACCGACGACTAGCGTTATAAGCTAATCAGCGGTTTGCGCTGAAACTGGTCACATTTGATTAGCATGAAAACAAATCCCAGAGAACGGTCAACTCGGTACACGTTATTATCACCTAGGTTCATTTTGCGCCGGATTTCTCCTTTAATATTCTTGTTACGACAGAACATAAAGAGTGAAACGTGCTGGGAGGAAACAAAAGACGAAGAAGGAAGAAAAAAAGAGCTCATGTGTGCTTTGAGATTTTAAATGACAGTAGGGCTGATGAATCAGCCTCTTAGTACCTGGGTTATGGCGTTCACCACCGGCTCTGGGAGTGGCCCACTGTTGCCTATACAGGTCATGCAACCATAGCCAACAACCTCAAAGCTAACAGGGAAGACAAAATGATTGTTTACAAGGTAAGCAAATATCTTCAAAGTGCTTCATACTAACTTCCGTTGACTGGACCATGTGACAAAAAAAATAATAATAATAATAAAAAAAAAAAAACTCACATGAGAGAGGCCTGGTTATGTCACATTTGTATCATAGGGAAGTGTTTAAAGCACAGCCATAAACTCTGTGGTCAGTCCAATAGTGCTAACTTTACTTTAATTAATAATGACAGCAGTGAGACTTAAACTTAGTATTATTGTAGTCTTTGATTAAATACTTGCATACAAATGCAATAACAAGGATTGCCCAGCAGATGTCACCATTCTCACAGTATCAAATGCTTCATGATAACGAATTATTTTTAGCACAATTTAGTCGTTTCAGTGGCTTCAGAAGGCTTCGTCTCCCCGGTCACCAGTTATGGCAATATTGGATATACAGGATTTTTGTATCAATGTGATTAAGTGCATTCATTTGTCAGGTATTGGATGAGTCAATAGAGACATTCATCAACATGTAATTGTATCTATAAACAGTGTCTCAATATCATTTCTTTTAATGTTTCATATATCATAATATATACTGGAATTGATGTTACATTACTTATACAGTGAGTACGGATTTTAGTTAATATTTTCCACCCTTACTCTGACATTACGTAAAATATACTGTTTATGAAACCCGGCCAATAAATGATTTGTGAGGTAGCCACCAATTTATGTATTGAGATTTCTGATCGATTTAATTTAGAGTATGCTTAGATGGAAACGATCTGAAGAGAAAACGCAAAAGTGGCGTTGCGCTCTCACTTTTTATTCCGCATATTCCCTAGTAGTGCCAAACCAAAACATGAAAGCTGACAATTTTGTCTGGACAGACAAGGAGGTGGCACAACAGGGCGTGGACTGGGAGTCCTGCCAGTAAAATATATAGATTTCTTCAGCGGTGTCCTGTACCTGGAGGGACGTCATACCCACACGAGAAAGACGCTATCTGTAAAAGTCCAATATCATCAAAGCTGAAAGCTATCCGGACCAAGTATAGGCAGGCTGTGGATACCCAACGGTGGAGTGGACAGGGGCGAGTAATCACTCTATATTTTGATTTATGTAACGAAATATGGGGTCGCCAGCCACCACAACAATAGAGGCTGCAGACCTGCGGACTGGTTTCACTTTTTTGCATTTTTAAGCCCAAAAAACGCCGTCTAAACTAAAGGCACGTCTGATAAAATATTTTTACGTTCTCACCCGCGAGCGTTCTCGTATAAACGGGGCCTTAGATTTTTAACCCAGATGTAGTTAGAGGTAGTTTAGAATTGCAATTTCCTTTTACTTATTGGCCAACATTTTCCATAGCTTAAACTGCATCTCACAGTCTTCCTCAGCAGATACAGTGAAGTTTGCTCAGTTGTCAAAAAGTATGGAACTTAATCAAGTAAGCGATGAGTTTTTGAGCTATATCCACGACAGAGAACATTTTGTTATAAAATCTAAGTAAAAAAAAAGCTAGTAAGTGGACATTGTTGAAGTTCCCATGGAACATGTTTGGATTATCCACACATAAAGACAACTGGCTGAAAGAGGAATGTGAGCAGCTTACCCCAGCTGATAGAGGTAGTCCATAACACCACTCTCCTTTAGGTAGGTGGTGACCACGCCACTGCCTGGTGACAGGCTGGTCTTTATGTACGGCTTCACACTCAAGCCACACTCTATTGCTTTTTTTGCAAGGAGCCCTGAAAGAAAAGCATTGCACTTTTACAACTCCGTCAAATATCTGGAGTAAACATTAGACTAGAATACACCTGCCCAAATCCTAGGGTATCCCACAAATGCCATTAAGAGAAGTCCTGTACACCCACCGGCTCCAAGCATGACGGATGGGTTGCTTGTGTTGGTGCAGCTGGTGATGGCAGCGATGACCACAGAGCCGTGGCTTAACGTATACTCTTTCCCATCAAACTGGAAGGGGACCCCAGTGCCGTGACGCTCCGGAGCCACCTGGAAACCCTTGAAACCTTGCTGAAAATGTCAGAGACCAACATGAAACAAGTTACTTTGTGGAGTCAGACAATACCCTGGAAGTAACAGCAATTGAGTCGTGAACACACGTTCAAGCTATAACTGGTTAAAAAAAAAAATAGGGCTTTGTGTTGTTGTTGTTTTTATACTTGACCCAATACAATATTTGAGTTTTTGTAATAATTCCAAAACTATACTTTATGCTTAGATTAGATTTGCAAACTACATTTTATTTTACAAAAGATGCAACAACAAAAAAAAGAACGTGAGTTTAAACAGTTAAAATCAAATCTTAAATCTCTAACCAGAACGCACCCATATACATAAGACTAACATTGACAAAATTTTGTTTAAAATCCCAAACTATCTCACGTAAGCAAGGTGACAAATCTTTCAACATTCAATGCTTTTTGTGTTTTCTGTACTACAGACACATTTCAGTCCGTACCAAAAAGTACTGACATTTATTCCCAACCCTTCTGACAAGTGATTAGAAAATTAGAATTTTTTAGAATTTCTTTAGTGTGATGGCCTGTACATAGTTTATCATATTTTATGTTGAATGTTTATCCTTTTTTTTCCCACACTAGTCTTTTAGACAGCCTTAGGAGCATTCCACATTACATGTTGGTGAATGGGACAAATAAACCTTTGAATTCCAAAATTCTTGATTCTTCTGTGATGCATGAGAGCGCACTGGTACCGACCTTTGCTCCCAGGCAGGTTTCAAAGTCGGTTTTCATGTCAGACACAGCAATTCTGTCCTGAGGTCTTTTGGGGCCGCTGCAGCATGGAACCACGGTGCTCAGATCCAGCTGTACAACCTGAGAGGGGGGAGATCAGGATATACCGGTAGTTCATATATCTTTGCTTCACTCTTTAAAAATAAATAGATAAAAACATCATAATTTGCCAATTTATACTTTTCTGCATACACATTTATTGTTGAAACTGTTAGTAGTCTTATGTTTAAACAACTCATTTATTTTATTATTTTTATTATGTTTTTGTGTTTAGTATTATGTCACAACTTGCTTCTAAAAAAGGAAGAAAAAAAATCTTGACAACCTGGTATGGTTTTACTTATAATCAGGATATGAGCAAGTTACTCTGTTGTGTCTTTTTGGCACAAATACAAACACCATTTTACCTTTTAAAAAGCAACTGTTAAATCGACCTTCCTATAATAAAAACTGCTAAAACGTCAAAATGATGTGGAGACTGACCAGAGTGTAATCTGGATCCTGAGAGACATCGTTGTAGTCTCTGAACATGGCAACTGCCTTCAGGTACTTTGTAATGTAGGCCAGCTGCTCTGCTTCTCTCCCTGAACACAAAAAAATGGAAACAAAACGCTGAAAAGAATTTCTTGTGATAAATCAGAGGGGTCTTTATACTTGGCTGCAAACTGGAGGTCACGTTTTGCCAGAACTTCTATGGAGGTAATTCAGTTATTGAACTAGGGCTGCAGCTATCGATTATTTTAGTAATCGAATATTCTACCGATTATTCCATCGATTAATCGAGTAATCGGATAAGAAATACTTAGTAAGAAATACTTAGTAAACAGCAATAGTAAATATTTATTATTGCTGTTTACTAAAAAAAAAGGAAACCTGTCGCTTGTATATATACAAAAGACTGGTTTCCTTTTTTAGAAAAAGCAAAAAAATGTATTGCCAAATTCCAAGACCCTTAAAAATAAATATATTTCAATAGTACATTTTTGGTGGCCCAAATGTTAATATTTTTCACCCAATTCCCCTTCTTGCCTCTGGCTCTTTGCACTGGATATGCAAAAGAGCTGTTCACTGACCAGAGGGTTTACAGCAGGGCTACTCAACTACACTGTTCTGGGGGACACATTTTCAGAAGCTCTAAAAAAAAAAAAATTTTTTTTTTTTTAAAGTACGCTATTAGCAGAGTAGCATGCTGCAGGACTAGCTTGTGTAAAACATCGCTATTAGCAGAGTAGCATGCTGTAGGCTAGTTGTGTAAAACATCGCTATTAGCAGAGTAGCATGTTGCAGGCTAGTTGTGTAAAACATCGCTATTAGCAGAGTAGCATGATCTAGGCTAGTTGTGTAAAACATCGCTATTAGCAGAGTAGCATGCTGTAGGCTAGTTGTGTAAAACATCGCTATTAGCAGAGTAGAATGTTGTAGGCTAGTTGTGTAAAACATCGCTATTAGCAGAGTAGCATGCTGTTGCCTAGTTGTGTAAAACAATGCTATTAGCAGAGTAGCATGCTGTAGGCTAGTTGTGTAAAACATCGCTATTAGTAAAATAGCATGCTGCAGGCTAGTTGTGTAAACAGCGCGGTGGACGAGAGCAGCAGACGTTAGCTACCTTGTGTCGGGTTGGCTCCGTGGAATGGATGAGTACACTGGAGGTTTGTTACGGAGGTGATGTAGCAGCATGTTTGCAGCTTAAAATGATCCCAAACTTTCTGTCGTTTTCTCTTGCCTGTCTCTCCCTTTTAGACCCTCGCTATTAGACCCTCGCTATTTTCGTCTTCCTTCATTTATAATCTGGGCCGTCAGTCTTGTGTCCGCAGAAGCGCAAACCTCTTGTGCGCTAGTAATAATCCTCCGTGCGGAAACACAGTGAGCCGTACAACCTTAATTACATTGATTTAACGAAGCTTCGAGGCAAAGAATTTTGCTTCGAGGATTTTTTGTAATCGAATTATTCGAGTTATTCGAAGAATCGTTGCAGCCCTATATTGAACAAGGCATTTGTGGAATGTTGGTACACCGATAAGTTAGGAAGTGCAAGTTGCTTTTAAAACTCCCAAAATGGGGGCAAATCAAATTAGGAATGTTATTTATTAACAGTTTCACAGATTTTGACTGGTTAATACTATCAGTTTAAAAGGTAAAAACAATATTATTGTAATCATGTATTTAGTAATTATTAAGTGTGTTGCATGTTTAAAAAAAAAAAAACTGGCTTTACATCTATTTCTTAACACCTGAGCCTCTCATGCAACATTATCTCCATATTCTACAGCATGGCACCCACCGGTCTGCTTGAGGTACTGAATGCTGACGTTGTCCACGGGGAAGAAAGCTGCTGTGGCTCCGTACTCTGGACACATGTTGGCAATGGTGGCTCTGTCAGCAATGGACAGCTGAGCAACACCTGGGCCAAAAAACTCCACAAACTTCCCAACAACACCCACCTGACGGAGGTGCTGAGAACACAAGGGGAGAGGGAGAATGTCAGAATATGATGCTCAATACAACAGAAATAACCCTAAAATAATCAAACATGTTTATGCATACTCAGATTATTTTACATTCATTATTACATTGTGTAAAGTGTGTAAAAGTGATTCTAATTACCTTAGTAACTGTGAGGACAATGTCAGTGGAGGTAATGAACTTGTCTGGGGTCCCGGACAGCTTGTATCCCACCACCTCAGGCAGGACCATGCTTATTGGCTGACCCAGCATGACAGCCTCCGCCTCAATTCCACCCACACCTGAGGGTTTTATGATAAATATAATTAAGAACTTCATGATCAATCATCAATTCAAGTCATTTTATTTGGTCATTGTCATGTTATCTGTCAGCTAGTCTATATCCTTTGTGTTCAACTTCCGGGATTGCAAGAAATTCCATCGGATGCATGCATTTTCTGTCCCCTTCCTCTTCCTTTGTGTTGGCGTTATAAACTCCAGTGAATTTCTGAGGACTATGGTTAACTGCTCCTCAGATCTCTGCAGGGTAAATCCAGACAGCTAGCTAGACTATCTGTCCTATCGGAGTTTTCTCTCGCACAACTATTTTGCAGCGGCTCTGTACAGAGTTTAGCACCGCCCATGAAGATTCTGATTCGTTTAAAGAAATGCCAATAAACTAGAGCATATTTTCCTCCTATCCCCGAATGCTATGTGGAGTAGCCAGACCCTGGAGTAGCGCGCTGAAGGAGGACCCCCTGGAGGAGGGTCTGGCAAAGCGAAACTGTTAGCTAGAGGCTTATCCGACATTGAAAACTGTTGAAAACAGAGGCTTGTCTATTCTTTGTACAGTAGATACCTATGTCTGATAGCCTTAAATGTAATGTAAACAGGACATTCTGGGTTGTAAGATCACATCAATTCTACATTTTTTTGACTGGAAACCACTTCCTCTGTGATCCCTGGTTTACAGTCTCCCACCAAGATGTATGACGCACAACTGAATATGTAATGTTTGAAACAGACATAAACAAGACATTGTCTTACCCCAGCCCAGGACTCCCAGCCCATCAATCATTGTGGTGTGGGAATCGGTGCCCACCAGGCTATCAGGGTAGAAGTACCCAGCATAGTTAAAAACCACTCGAGCCAAGTACTCCAGGTTGACCTGGTGAACAATCCCCGAACCAGGAGGAATGATCCGCATGTTCCTGAAGGCTTTAGAGCCCCACTGGGCAGAAGGAAGAAAGGCAACATATTAACAGGGTTAACGACATCTTTTCATTTTGATTGCTCGGAGCGCCTTTCCATGGGCAGCTCCCTCACTCTGACATCTCTCCATTAGTGCATGTATAGGTTCTGAGCATGTGTGTGTAATTCAGACCTGTGTGTAATAACAACAGAGTGAAAAACATTGGAATTTCCCCTTGCAGGATTAATAAAGTATATATATATATATATATATATATATATATATATATATATATATATATATATATATATATATATATATATATATATATATATATATATATATATAAAAAAAAAAAAAAAAAATAAAAAAAAACCTTTAAGAACTGAAATCTCTCTCTGTTGCGGTCAAACTCCAAGTCCTGGTTTTTCTGAAGGCTATCAGACCTAAAAAAGGAGAAAGAGCAAGTGCGTTTACATTTTAGAGAAAGAAACAAATGGTATCACAAGTTTTAAAGCCTCAGAAACTGAGAGGATGATCATATTGGATCTATATGGAGGATGAAACAGTATCTTTGAACTGATGGTGGAAAGAGTTTGATGAACCTGGTCTTACTTCCTGTTAAAGTCCACTTGGATGGAATGATCAATGACGAGATCAGCAGGGCAAACAGGATTAATCTTCTCTGGGTCACCACCTAGTTTCATCACTGCATCACGCATGGCAGCAAAGTCCACCACTGCAGGGACACCACTACAAGGAGAGTTCAGAGACATAGCATAGGTATCAATTTTATCGAGTAACACAATTGTGTAGTTAACGTCAACTTGTTTAAATGAAAGTTGCTTTTCTCCTTAACATCCGCCGACGTTCCCCTCTGGGCTCCCGTATTTCCGAATGGGCTCAGCCCTTTTGTGAAGGTAAATACAAGCTGATCAATTGTCCTATTAACTTACATTGTAGCTTGTTTCTCCACTGCAGCGATCTCGCTTTATACTGGACCAATGTCAAAGATTGTTGTTCCCATTAGTCACTTAAATAAAAAAACATAGGAAAATAGAGTCCAGGTTGAGAAGAAAAAAATAAAAAAAAGGTAGTTACCCTTTAATAGGGCTGGCCGATATGGAGAAAATCAAATATCATGATATTTTTGACCCAATACCTCGATATCGATACCGCAACGATATTGTAGTCTTGACTAAAGGTGCTTTCACAAAATATTTACACAATGAGATTTTTGATAAATAAGCATCAGTAATGTGGATATAATGACTAAGTGGGTAAAGGCAAATAATAGAACAGTTACAACCGTCTGGTAAGTTCAGAAAAGTACATCACTTTACTGTAATGCAGCCTTTAAAACCAGGAAAAGACAACACTTATGCCATATTATGATATCCAAAATCTAAGACGATATCTAGTCTCATATCACAACGTTGATATAATATCGATATATTGCCCAGCTCTACCCTTTAATGCTGCAAAAAATAAATTGTGGCGCTAAAACCAAAGCAAGAGAGGATGTCCTGACATTTAGTCCCTGGTAAGGGTCAACCTGCAAAAACACTGAATCTTACATTTCCCACAATGCACCTCAATATCCTCTTTACATTAGAGACTCTCTGCCTGATAAACAACCTTGGGGTCTTTAATACTCCAAAATGCCAGTATGTAACGCAGGCTTTTTGTTTGAATTTGTAGTAGCCAAGCCAAGATTATCCTGATGACATCACTATGACATCACCAGGGTTATTTTAAAAGTTTAAAATTGATGGAGTTCCATCTGAATTTAAATTCTAGGGGTTCCAAAAAAAGTCCGTTGTGAAGGATTCCATCCGTTGCTCAAAAACCTATGGACAAACTCCGACATTAAATGTAAATGAATAGTGTCCACATACGTGAAGTCCTGGAGGATGACCCGAGCTGGTCTGAATGGTACCTCCACAGTTTGAGTCTGGGTCTGCTTCCAGTTGAGGATGCTTTCGACATCTGAGCGCTTTACCAGAAACCCATCACAGTTCCTGACCGCAGACTCCAGGAGAACCCGGATGGAGAAGGGCAGATGATCTGAGGAACAGTGAACCTCAAAAATCACTAAAACTATTCAGTTACCCTGCCAAGAGGTTTCATATCTGCATTGAGTCAAGAATTTATGTTACCATATCTTGGATCTCCGAGTTTGGAAAGATTGTAAAACTGCTTATTTGGGTCAGTGGGGTCCAGAGGCTCAACTATATGTTGAAAGGGATTATTCACAGTCGCAGACATCCTCCTCTGTGTGTCAGTACAGATCTAAAGCACAAATATAAGCAACAAACACCTGTTGATAACACCAAACAAGAAATAACAAATATTCTCATTAGTCTAATTTTATGTTTTTTACTCTACCTTTCAAACATGTTAAGTGCACATGCAGACCAAATTAATAAATTGGGGATGTAGTAGGTCTTTAAAGGAGCCAAATTACAAGGCCTAGGCCTACTGCACACTGGCTGCGTGGCGTGAGCGTGTCAGCTGCGTGGCGTGTCCATTTTTATTTCGGCTCCCATGTTAACAGGTTAGAGCTTGCACACTGCCTGCGTAACACGCACGTCTCAGGCGCGACTCGAGCCGCGCCGAAAACGCATGCACGCTAGAAATAAGACCGATGCCTATTTGTCACGCAAGCGTGTTGGGAGCGTTTCCAGGCAAAATAGAATACGAAAATATGTTTATATGTCATTTTGACACAAATACATTAATAAATGACATTTTGATGTTTGAACGTCTCTAGGTTTGTGTGCAGATATAAATGCAATTTAAAAAAAATCAAAAAGAATCTATTTTCAAATATTGCACCTGTCAATACAGAACGAAATATTCTGTAGCCTATTTTGCCGTCAATACTGCCGACGTTGTCTTTGCTGTAATCAGATCAGTATATATTTATCAATGGGAAACACGTGTACAGACAAGGCTAGCAGCAGCAACGCCGCGTCAGACACGTTTCTGGTGTGCAAAGAAAGAGAAAACGCCACGCAGCCGCCACGCAACTGACACGCAGAAGAAACGCCCCGCTCACACCATGCAGGCAGTGTGCAGGAGGCCCTAGTCTACAATCTGTAGTCTTTCCATATTCAGTGTGGAAATGGATTAGCCTGAGGGTTAGTGAACTCTTGGCCCATGTTTTCCAAACCTTACATAACTAAATATCTTTAGCAATCTGATAAAAAAAAAAAAAAACTTTAAAAATGATAAAGTGCAACTGAATGTTCAACAAGCTTTACTTGTTGAAAACGGTTCTACTACAAGTAATTTCCTCGAGAGACGGTATGTGTGTGAGAGTTGAATGATAAAAAGGAGCACTTGACTGGGCCTTCACATCCTGAATTCCCACATATTTTGTTGAAGGGAGGGCTAAAGGTCTGCTGCAAAGTGCAAAGTCAATTTATGATTCTGACATTACTGATGTAACACAGCCAGAACAACCAGCACCAGTGCTTAAACATGTGTCTAATATGGCAATAAGAAATAGTAATATTCATTTTATTCATCATTTGTAAATGAAATTATAACGACTAGGCTGGCTCTAATGTTATATGTTTGGGGTTCAAACCTAGTGTGCCTAAAGTCTGTTTAGATTTGTAGTCTTGTTTAGGTAGCTAACTGATGTAAAATCCGAATCCTGCCAGTTAAGACTGTCCTTGTATGGCTGTTTGTACAATTATGAGAATGTTACTTTATTTGGTTAACTTACAAAAGAGTTTTGTGAAAGAAAAAAAAAACATGTTTACACTATTATAGATACAAAACAGCTCGTAAATTACCATTAAAATGGTACCATTTGAAAAAAATCTAATAAACTACTTTTACATAATGGTGTTCAACGCAATCTGTTCATTCATATTTCCCTTCCCATGTCCAAACCTGTAACATGGCCTTCTAACAGAAGTTAGCATTAGCTAACGTAACGTAGCTACTTGGTCAGACGACAATATTTACAAACGCATACATTTTGTATAAAAAAAAACAAAAAAAAAACACAAAATACAAATGGACAGTATTTTAAACATTTCTAGTGGCCAATTCACATATAATATTAGCACGATGGTATAAACGAATACAGGTTTGGAATGTGGGAGCAAAAGTTAGCTAACGTTTGCCTACGACTCAACTATTCTGCATGACAGCAAAAGGGGGATTTTAGTACAATACTCTATTGTTCACTCTAAAGATAATGGAAGATATGTTATGAGACAGTTAATTAAATCTGATCGGATTTTAAGTACTTACTTATGTGTGCAGCAGAGGAGATACCGCAGAGCACGGCCGTGTGTTATCTGTACACTGTCAGCAGGCTAGTCTTATACAAGAGCTCCTGGTTCCAATATGGTCCGCTGCCAGCTGCAACAACAACAACCCTTCCGGTCAGACTTTTATTCAGAATAAAAGTCTCCCTTTTAAGTGTAAAAGCAACCTTACTAAAAAAAACATTTACTCTTGTGTTGTCCTCCCGGCTAAAGAAATGTTGACACTTTTTTTTTTTTTTTTAAATCCCCTGGGTTTCGGCCTTCTTTGTTGAAGATTTTTTTCCGCTTATTGTCGCATTTTTTATTTATTTTTTTAAGTTGTTGTTTTTTGACAGAAATATGCTATAAAATTTAATTAGACACCCAACATTCAATGAAAGTAGTGTACGTATCCTTCATTTTACTTGATAAGAGCTTTAAATGGAACCATCCATGTTAATTGTTGGCAATTTGGTTGAAAGAAACCCAAATTTCTGATGTAGACATTTTTCGAAAATGGGTCAACAGGAGGGTTACAACATTTAAAAGGGCAGTATATTCAAATTGCACTACGGAGACTGACTGACTGAATGAAATTCCACAGATGTCAGTGGCAACAGGGCTTACTGGGAACTAGCACAAAGAAATGAGCAATTTTGGAAGGCCTACACATTAAGTAACAGATAAGTAGCCTAAGATATTGGATAGGATATGTTGACCCAAACTGCTACACAGTCAGTGACATCTGGAACTAAAAGTGAACAATACAACATGATAATGAAGCTTTAACTAATCTTTTTTTTTTTTACTGATGATGGATTTTCACATTTTGGCTTTGACATGATTATCTGGAATTATCCCAAAACTTTGATTTCTTTATTTCAATATCACTTATCAAAGTTCAGTTGTTATTGATGACCAAAGATGAATTTAATGTGTTCAAATAAAACTGCTTAATTTGATCCTGAAAGACTCTTGTTTGACATCCGTAAGTTTCTTTCAGTGACACATTTTTAAAGACAACAAAGCTCAGTTTCAGACAAAATGTAATATTTTAGTAACAGCCTCAGAGTTTTTATTTAAAAAGTTTATTACAACACAAATTGATATCACAGAAGCTCTTGGTACAACTTGTATAGGCTACATATACACAGATATACCCAAAACGTAATGTAACATTACATTCACTCAGCTGTGTGTAGTGTTTAGTGTATTCCCCATCCCACAGAATCACATATGTATGCTCTCTAGTTATTGTTGTTTTATAGTTCTGTTAAGGGGCTTGTCTGACCCAGAACGCAGAGATATTACACAGACAACGTAAAGTAGTTACAAAAGGTTTAATGGAGCAGAGTGTACTCAGGAAACACTGCAGGTAGTGTCAGGGTGGGGAAACTCCTGGCTGGTCTGAGGCTAGAGGCGAGCCGACGGGGAAGAGTCCAGGTTGTTATGGGACACGAGGTGAACAGGCAGAGATGAGTACACAGATGGTATCCCAGGTTGGAGACGGAGGCTGGACGGTTAGGCTTGAAGCATGCAGGCACAGCGGAGGAAGCACCAGGTCAGAGCGGGAACTAGAGAGAGACACAGGGTAAGTATGAGCACAGGGAACAAAGGCAAAACTAGAGTACACAAGAAAACACAAACAATACTGGAGTTAACTTAGAACTGAGAGCCAAGTTACCACATATGTTGTCGATAATGAACTGGCGTCAAAGAGGTGATCAGCCCAGGTTTAAGTATTGCTGGAGTGAATCAAGTAGATGAGCTGCAGCTGTGAAGACCGGCTGTGCAGTGTTGGATCAGCCACGCCCCTTGACCTACTTTCCTCCGGACACGCCTCCAGCACTCCAGGTGGAAAAAACACAGAACACACAGACAAACAGGGAAAAAAAACACCCAACTCAGGGCAGAGAGAGAGCAAACCATAACAAGTTCAACATATTTTCTTCCTTTGTGGACTTTTCACTTATAATTTAAAGCAGCTGAGTGTGAATAACACTCAAAAAACCAGACCATCACAAAACAATTTTGTTTATGTCTAAAAACTTTCTGATGATGTTGAATGCTTTGAAACTCATAAAGAGAGCCAGCCATAAATCATTAAGTGTTTCTAGTGAAACAGTTAAAACGGTGATAATCTAAGAGGTGAAATCAGACATACGACTGATTTGTGTTAGAGTCTGAGACAGATGTGCTCGACAGTGCAGAATGTGTGTAATGGAGAACAGACTGAACTTTTGCTTCAGCAGCTGATCTTCAGTCAGTGTTTCTGTCCACAGGAGAGACTCTCAGACCTGCAGAGAGGACGCAGAGACACTGAGGAACTAGACCCCAACCTAAACCCAGGATAAAGAGGCAGAGTGAATGTGGAGCTGCAGGTGTGGAGGTGGATCAGAGTGTCAGAGGAGAGCAGGTCAGTCCACATCCACTGCTACTCTGTTAGAGACCATTGAAGGAAGTGAGGTCTGTGACAGACACAGTAAACATCATCAGAGCACTCCAGACTCCAGGACTGATACCAGTCTTCACTGGCTCCTCTCCTGCTGACTCCTCTGGAACTCACTCATCTAGAAACCTTTCCTCTCCACTCGCCCTCCCAGTAACAGCGACCAGTCAGACCATCTCTACACAGCAGCTGAGCCCAGCTGGATGATCAGGTATATGGCTCATCCTTTAACACCTATATAATATGTCACCTTTCAGTTTGAGACTTCTGTTTACTGTGTTTGGGTCCAGTTCCAGTTCACACACATCTGAGAGAACAACACACAATACTATATAATATATGTAATGTTTTACAAACTTTAACAATCAGTTATAACATGAACAGTTACTGAACATGAGAGTCAGTGTGTCAGTAGTATTCTGTTGATGATCCAGCATCTCCCACTGCAGCCCAATGCACCGCTGAACCATGTGCTTTGTAAAACTGTTATTCCACAGAGGTCACATTTAGCACACAAGTTCAGACCTTTGAGCATCAAATCTCAAACTGAAGTGAGTGTAAATGAATATCAGAGGGCTGTGGGTCCACCATCTGGCTTTGAGGTGGTTTTTATAGACCAGGGCCAGAAGCAAAAACTCAACAAGACAGACATATGTCTAGCAGTATGAGTTTAACTGATAACTACCTGGTGTTCTTTTGGCCAATCACTGCAGCAGGGCCTCCTATAAAAACCATAAAAACAGGTAGTAGTCCCCCTGGCATTGGTGGGATTTCTGTGGGTGCCTTTCGGGAATGAGATAGCAGATAAGGCAGCTAAAATGGCACTGAAAAGAGACATTGATTTAAGGGTATGTGTTGGGATATCTGAATCGGTCATTAAGAAAAAATGTTACAGCAGTGTGGCAAAGGCAGTGGGAAAAGGAAAAGAGGGGTCGTCGTTATTTTTCAATTCAAAATAGGGTACAGACAGAGGAGTGCTATTTGGGCAAAGAAAGAAGACACTAATGACAAGGCTGAGACTCGGGCATTGTGGACTTGCATGGGATCTAGCAAAGATGGGCAAGCATGAGGATGGACTTTGTAGAACCTGCAAACAGCAACACACTGTTTAACATGTACTTTTGGATTGTCTTCAATACAAAAATGAATGAGAACAGTTGTTCACTGCGCTATACGTATATCATGGGAATACAGAACATAACATTGAGATAATTATAAAAATCATAATCATTTCCACACATCTTTTCATGTTCCATAGCACACATAAAACATGTAACACACTAAAAAGAACACATCATATTAAGACACACACATAGACACATCAAATGTGAAAAACTACAAAGCAGCTGGGGTGGTGGTGGCAGAATTATAGTTTGTTCAGCACTGTGATGGCGGTGGGGACAAAACCTTTTTTTGAAATAGGCTTTAGGTTCAGTGCTCTGTATCTGCGGCCAGATGACTGTAGTGTGAAGAACTGACTCAGCAGACGGTATGTGTCAGCTACTATTGTACGTGCTAGGCGTGTGATGGCTGGGTGTGGGGAGACTGATTACCTTGGAGGCAATATGTGTGATGTTAGTGAGTTTGTTTTTGCAGGTGGCGGTTAGCATTGTGTAAGAACAGGGTGGTAGTGACATGTTCCTTGAAGTTGAGTTTATTGTTTATAATGAGTCCCAGGTATTTAAAACTGCTGACCTGTTCAACTGGTTGGCCGTGGATGTGGGTATGGTTCAGTCCAGGTGGTGATTTGGATGTGTAGATGACCAGCTCTTTTGTTTTGTCTTTGTTTAGTTAGAAGGTAATTGACCTGACACCATTGTGAAAAATGTGGAATTGAGTCCTGCAGGACTACGACGCAAGATTTGGCGTTAACAAGGTAACTTCAGGTTCAACCCAGGGTTTATCATAACGGTGTTTCACTTGTAACCAAGCCTTGTTTCTGGTGCATCTTAGAGGATTGTGTTCATGGCAATTCACACATTAAGTACATCACATACAAATACACGTCATGTTATCTTGGTAGTTATGTTAAGTTAAATGTTAGAGAAGTGAATGTTGCAGGCTGCATGGTAGGTAGGCTGTCACCAGGCTACTGAACGAGAACGTAACAGTCTGTGTAACTGAGTCTATGTAATCAAATGGGTGTCTCGGCAAGTTTGAGTTATCAACCAATCCTAGAAGCCTTTACATCTTGTGCATCTTAGATGGGGAAGTGATATCTTCTTATTTAAAATAACTGGTAGATGTTTGCAATTGGCCATGCTGTCCAAACACCGCCTCTTTTATGTGAATGCGCTGGATTGGGAAACCCTGGGTTGATTGAACTAGTTGTAGCACTTACTACGAGTAGTATATAAGTTAGGACCAGGCTCTAGGTTCGGAGGAGCAGTTTGTAGCTAAATAATAATACCCCATAGGGCTGGGCGATATGGCTGAAAACTGTATCACGATGTAAGTGTTTCATATCGGTCGATATCGATAATTAGATATTTTTTATGACCTATTTAAAATAAAGGACCAGGAGAAAAATATATTAAATTTAAACATTTTTATTTTAAACTTAACCTTCCTCTGATTATAATCCCCTCAGTTATAAAAGCAGAAAAGTCAGCACAACCATGGAAATCACTCAAATAATTAAAATGTAAAATGTAAAAATAAGTCTAAAATCACAGTGAAGAAAGAATAAGTAAGAACTGCTTAACAAGGTGTAATAACATGGTGCAAAGTGTTAAATATAAACATAGAGAAACCTGAGAAGAACTATTTTCTGCAGGTTTAGTGCTAGGTTGGTAACCTGGCTTCTGGACAGTGCTCAGCATGTCTGCCTCCGTTATTTCTTTGTAGCGTTTAGTAAGGCGCTGATGCAGAGTACCTCTCCATGGCGGTCTGCTGCTTGTGCGGTGTACCAGCTGCAGATGTTGTTGGACGTTCCTGGCGAATACGGCTGTGCTCCAAAGTGTGAGCGCGGCTAAGGTGGTAAAACAAGTTTGCGGTAGTGTTGGTGGGGACGACGGTCAGACTTATAAAATCCCCAAAACTGCCAAACTGACTTTTCCTGTTTTATCAACAATTTCCTCGCTCGCTGCGGCACTCACTTTCCCACTTATCGCTCCGCTCACACCCGGTTCTGTTATTGTAGAATCCGACACGAGACAGCGATGTGGCGCAACCAAACATACTGTTACATGATTGGCTGTTAGAGTGTCACTCCATACGTTGCTAGGTTACCAGAGAGGGAGTGCCTTTGTTCATGCAACCAAACTTGCTTTGCAACTTCTGGTTTCTTCCGAAGAAGAAGAAAAACAAGTTATCTAACGTTTTATCGAACGCATTTTCTATTGATATTGATTACGTGTCTATCGCGATACATATCGTTATCATTTTATCGCCCAGCCCTAATACCCCAGACAGAAAAGTAAGTTTAAATGCCAGCTTGTTTATATAAAAGAATAGGAAGAATTCAGAAACCGATAGAAATAGTAAATGGTACCAAAATAACAGTTTACATACACAATTCACATAACATGGACACAATATTTGCACTTAAAGGCAATCTATTCAAGATTGAACCTTTCCTTTTCCTTTGAATGGAAAAGAAATGAAATACTATATTTCTCATCTTCAGTTTGATTCAACCTATTTGGTTTCAAGAATGACTTTCAACTTAAAGGGATACATCACCGATTTAGCATTCAGCTTTGTATCAGTAGAAACCCGATAGTATTTCTGAATGACCGTGCTTCCCTCCCTCATGTCCCCCTGAGACGAGAGATCTCTGCATTTGGGGCCTGGAAAAAATCTTCCGATGACGTAAACTGACGATTTTTGCGTCATCGGAAGATTTTTGGGCCAGAGCCAAGGACTACAGCCAGTAGTAGGATCTACTTCCGCATGTTTTCAACACGCCCACAGGGGGTTGGACTGCCGAGTCTGGCTGAGGTATTCCGAATGAAAACGACTGTCAGCCATCTTGAAGCTTCGCTAAACAGGCTCTCGGTTTTCAGCAGAAAACATTTACAACAATTATCTGCATTCAAACTACCGGACGTGTGTACCAACGGGATACATCGGTACAGTTCGGAGAATATGGAGGAAACGTTATTACAGACGCAATACTCGGCACACTACGTGAGCTTCGCCTGCACGGAGACCAGCGGTGTCGCTCAATGCCGCTAGCCGGCTAGGGGACATCCTCATCGGCTAGGTGGAAAGCTAACGCTAGCTGTCCACCTGTCCCATCCATCCTGCTTGCAAGTGTCTGCTCATTAAACAACAAGCTGGACTACATCCTCCTTGAGTTGAATGCCTCTGTCTGTCTGTCAAGTGGTAGGCGTGGCTTGGGAGTGGACTCAAAGCAACGAAGCAGGTGCATTCTGGGATTTGGTGTTTTTCATCCATATAAGACCAAAACATTTTCTGGAAGGCACCAATTAAATTTTTTTTTTTTCCACATTTCTACTACATAAGTGACCCAATTTAAAGATATATTCAGCTTTCCAGCGGTGAAATATTCCTTTAAGCTAAATTAAAGTTGCCCCTTTAATTTGCTATTTAGTTTCTATTATCTTGAGTTAACTCTTTAAGTTCTAATCTTAGTTAGTAATAAGTTCTTATTCCAACTGGGATAGGGCTATTTTAGAATCTCTGTTATTTCCCTATTAACCTGCTACACCAGTGAGCTACTGAACTAAGCTTCTGCAATATCAAAACCCATTTACCAGTTTGACCAGTAGGCTACATGGAAAATAACACAAGTAATGTTAAATCAAATATAACATTCACAGTTAAACAAAACGAAAAGCGGTGAATTATATTCAACATACAGTTAAACCTTAATCAGTCTCTTTTCAAGGAGTGCAAAATCTTGCTAGCGACCACGTTGTGCAGTCCATACCAATCCCGCGTGGTGTGACGCAGAAGAAAAAGCGTTGTCAGTTTACAGTGAGTCTGCTCTTACCGAGGTCCCAAGTCCGTCAAACTCCACTCGTATCAAAGAATTGTTGCAGACCAGTCCTACCGCAACCGGGATGAATGAGTTGGTGTCCTTGTACAGCACGCAGGTGAACCACACGGACGCAATGTGATTGTCGGTCGAGGATCTTCTCACGGGAGGCTCGTCATCTTTGCCGTCTGCTTGCAGTGTATAACGTGGCTTCAAGCATTCGAACAGTCACTTTTTACTTTCGGTCAACTTGCTAAATAACAGCAAAATAAACCACAGTCTACCTGTGTAGATATAATGTAACGTAAAACACTTCAGAAAATAAAATGAGAACTTAAAAAAGTTTTACTTTTACTTTTTTACTCTTGTTTCGCTCACACTGGCTCAGTAACGTCTTTCTCCTAGCGTTCATCTCATGCACTGCTCTCTTCCTGCAACAGGAAGAGCTACAGCCATTCTGATTGGCTGATACAACGGCAGTATCTTAAAGTACCAGGACACTTTTTTTTTAACATGACAAAATAGAATGCATTACTACTAAAACTTGTATATTCATTTCAATCTTATTTAATCTGGTTGAATCATGAACTTTATACCTAATATTATGAAATTATTCTGCACATATTTTACAGTTATTTATTCAAACTGACATTAATCTGAGCTATTTTAATCAGGATTACACCCTCCCCTCTTAAATCTATGCTAAATCCCTATGCATATGGTAATGGGTACACTATTTTAGGTTCAGGCAGAGGTGTGAAACTAGGCTCTACAAAAGATTTTGTGATAGCTGTACTTAAACTTTGAAATAAAGCTTGGACAACAGTCACTAGGGGGTTCCCTAACTCAGGATATGTCAGTTTCCTTGTCGGTTCGCTTTGTCTTGAAGAAGATCTTCTCAATGTATCCATACATTCATCTCTATCAATGCTCTCTTCATTGATCTCTGTTTCTCTTTCTGCACTGTCTCCATTGGGAACTCCAGATTCATTTTCAGTTTCAGTTGTTAGTGTTTCAGGTTCCATTCCTTCCACAGGTCTGTCTGCTATTTGTTCAGATAAACTCTCCTTTTCAGGCAGGTCACTTATGGTTATGGGTTCCTCTTCGGGTAAGTGTTCTTCCTCTTGCAAAGATGAACTTCCAGATGAGACTTCACCAGATTCCTCCGGAACACTGTTGGAAACTGCTGCAGTATCCACACAGGTAGACTCAACAGATGAATTGGAGTGCTCTCTGGGAGGCATAATCAAGTTATATTCCTGAGTGGAACTTGTGGCTCCCGAGACAGGGTCATAAAATGAAAATGACAAAGTCAGTTTCTTCGTCAGATTCTGGTTCTTGCTCATCAGGATCAGGTTGTGGGTGTTGACGTGTACTTGGCCTTTGAGGTTTGCTTGAAATAGCTGCAGGTTCTTCTTCAGAAGCTTGTAAGAACCCACATGGTAGCAGGAGGTCTCTGTGCAGTGTTCTGAGGGGACCGTCTTTGTTCTCTGGCTTGACGGTATAAACTGGAAAGTCTCCTTTGTGGTTAACAAACTTGTGTTTTCCTCTTAGGCTTACATTTCTGACCAATACACGATCACCTGCACTTAAGGTAGATTCTGTGACACGTCTGTCAAATCTGACTTTGTTCCTTTCTGCCGTTTTAGCAGCATTCTTACTGGCAAGTTGGTAACTCTCTTGAAGATGGATTTTGAGAGCTCGTACATACTGGGAGTGAGACTTCTGACTGCCATTGTTATATATATATACATACACACACACACACACATGTATATATATATATATATATATATATATATATATATATATATATATATACACACACACATACATATACATATATACACACATACATATACATATACATACATATACATATATACACATGCATATGCACACACATATGTAATATGTATGTATATGTACACATATGTAATACACACATATGTATGTATATGCATGCTGCACACTTTTTTGTATATGTACATGCCTGTATATGCATGCACGTATATATGCACATGTATGCATGTAATGCATGCTGTATGTATGTATGTATGCACATGTGTGGCTATATGTGTATGTGTATGTGGCATATGTATGTGCATGCATGTCTATGCTGTATGTATGCACACACATGCATGCATGCACATGTATGTATATGTATATGTTTTTTTGCTTGTTTCATCATGGGCCAAAGAGCTATCAGTTCAGTCACATTCTTAGGCTTGTGCACTGCAGCTGCTTTAGAGATCCCACCAGAGAGGGTTCTCCAATCAGTTTAAGTCTGGTGACTGCAGTGGCCACTTCAAATGTTCCAGCCTTTTAATCTGCAACCATGCTCCCTAGTGGACTTGGAGGTATGCTTGGGATCATTGTCCTGTTGAAAGGTCAAAAGCGTCTCCCAGCCTCAGGTTTATGGCCGGACTGCATCACATTGTCATCCAATATCCTGGTACTGAAGAAGAATTCATGGTACCTTACTGCGCTGAAACTTCCCAGTACCTGCAGAAGCAAAAACAACCCAAAGCATGATTGACCCCGCCATGTGCTTCACAGTAGGCAAGGTGTTCTTTTTCTTCATGGGCCTTGTTCTTCCGTGAATAAGCAATGAACTACCACGGAAAACGCTGGTTCACTAAGTCCCGGCTTCCCCAACTCCGAATAAAGGCATAAAAAAGTGTGTGTGTGTGTAAGTGGGGGTGTGTGTGCATGTAGCGTGTGTGTGTTGTGTGTGTGTGTGTGCGTGCATGTGTGTGTGTGTGTGTGTGTGGGTGTGTGTGTGTGTGCGTATGTGTGTATGTGCGTGTGCATGCGGCGTGCGTGTACGTGCATGTGTGCATACGTGCGCTATGCGTGCGGTCTGTGGGTATGTGGTGTGCGTGTGCATGTGCATGCGTTAGCGTGCGTGTGTTTCGTGCGTGCGTATGCATCGTGCTGTTGTGCGCAGCGTGCGTGCGTGCGTACGTCGTGCATGTGCATGGTGGTGCATGCGTGGTGCATGTGCGTGCGTGCATGGGGTGCGGGGTGCGGTACGTGCATGCGTGCAGCGTGCGTACGTGCGGTGCATGTGCAGTGGTGCGTGCATGGGCATGTGGCAGTGTGCGTATGTGCATGTGTGCGTGGTGCAGGGGGTGGCGTGCAGAGTGGTGCGCTTCATATAAAGACACGATGTCCTATAGCTTAAATCAGCCAGGAGGAGGTAAGCACCTGTGTGTGTGTGTGTGTTGTGTTGTCCTCCAGTGTGGTGTGTGTGTGTGTGCGTGTGTCGTGTCGTGTGTCGTGCGGTGTGGCGTCCGTGTGTGTGTGCGTGCCTGTCGTCCGTGTGTGCGTGTGTGTGCGTCCGTCTCGTGCGTGCGGCGGTCCCTGTCCCCTGCCGTGCGTGTGTGTGTGTGTGTGTGTGTGTGCGGGTCCCCTGCGTCGGTGTGTGTGGTGTGTGTGTGGTGCGTGCGTGTGTGTGTGTGCGGGTCCGGTGTGCGTGTGTGTGGTGGTGCCTGTCCCTGTTGTGTGTGTGTGTGTGTGTGTGTGGGTCGTGTTGTGTGTGTGTGTGTGTGTGTGTGTGTGTGTGTGTGTGCATAAGCACCTTCTGCGTTCTCCATCTCAAAGGATTCCTGTCTTTAAAGTTCATGCAGGTCACAGGAAAAGAATGGCAGCTGAAGTCCAGAGGCCCAGCGTTCTCCTCCACCGCCTTAAAACCACAACAAAAGAATGATAGACCATTCTAAACCAGCTCGATACCAACCTTGGACCAGACCCCATGTCTCTGGACCAGACCCCATGTCTCTGGACCAGACCCCATGTCTCTGGACCAGACCCCGAGTCTCTGGACCAGACCCCCGAAGTCTCTGGACCAGACCCCATGTCTCGACCACAGACCTCTATGGTCCCTTGGACCAGACCCCATGTCTCTGACCAGACCTCAATGGTCAAACCAGTGAAGGATACAGTCCTTCCGGGCGTGCTGGCGGAGTCACGGAGCAGCCTGCAACTGAGCTGAAGACGAGATGTGACGCGGGAGCAACCTGTCTGAAAGTGTGAAGTCTCTGGTAGCTGTGCCGAGAAATCCTTAATCATTCCCAATCTTACAGAGGAGAGCCGAGGGTATATGGGGAGATAACATACAACAGGCTAATTAGATACTACACTATAACATATCATTAAAACCTAAAACAGATAATGGAAGTCCAAACTGCCTGTGAGCCCTGTAACTATACAGGTAATTCCTCTACTCCTTAATCAAACGCAGGAGAAAGGTTAACGCAGAGAAAGGGTAAACGCGGAGAAGGCCTTTAACGCAGAGAAAGCTCTAAACGCGGGAGAAAGGGCTCTTACGCGAGGGAGAAAGGGCTTAAACGAGGAGAAAGGGTTAAACGGGAGAAAGGGTCCTTAAACCGAGAAAGGGGGTCTTAAACGCAGGGAGAAAGTGGGCGGAACGCGAAAAGGGGTGAACGGGAAGAGGAGAGGGGAACGCTGGAGGAAAGGTTTAAATAGAGAAATGAATGGAGAGGGATGAGGAAGAAAGGGGGAAATGGAAGGAATGGAAGGAATGGAATGGAATGGAATGGAAGGAAGGGAAGGAACATGGAGGGAAGGGAGGGAAGGAATGAAGGAATGGAAGAAAAGGGAATGGAATGGAATGGAGGGGGAAGGAATGGAGGAAGGGAAGGAATGGAGGGGGATGGAGGAAGGAAGGAAGGGAAAGGGAAATGGAAGGAATGGAATGGAGGAAGAAAGGAATGGAGGGGAATGGAACATGGAGGAGGTGAATGGAAAGGGAAAAGGGAATGGAGAAAGGGAAAGTGGGGAAGAAAGAATGGACAAAGGGAATGGAGGAAAGGGAATGGAGGGGGCCTGAACGCTGGAGAATGAATGAGGAAGGGACGCTGAACGGGAGGACGCAATGGAGAGGGTAAACGCAGGAGAAAGGGGCCTTAAACGGGGGGAACGCAAGTGGTCGTAAACCCCGGGAGAAAGGGCTTTAAACGCGGAAAGGGAGGAAAACGCGGAAAGGGGGGGAAGGAAAGGAGGAATGGAAGAAAAAGGAGGAAGAAAGGGGGAAAGGAAGGGAAGGAAGGCGGGAACAGGAGGAAGGGAAAGGACAACGCAAGGAATGGAAACGGGAGAAAGGGCTCCTTAAACGCAGGAGAAAGGGCTCCTTAAACGCCGGAGAAAGGGCGCCTTAAACGCCGGAGAAAGGGCTCCTTAAACGCCGGAGAAAGGGCGCCTTAAACGCAGGAGAAAGGGCGCCTTAAACGCCGGAGAAAGGGCGCCTTAAACGCAGGAGAAAGGGCTCCTTAAACGCCGGAGAAAGGGCTCCTTAAACGCCGGAGAAAGGGCTCCTTAAACGCAGGAGAAAGGGCTCCTTAAACGCCGGAGAAAGGGCGCCTTAAACGCAGGAGAAAGGGCTCCTTAAACGCAGGAGAAAGGGCTCCTTAAACGCAGGAGAAAGGGCTCCTTAAACGCAGGAGAAAGGGCTCCTTAAACGCCAGAGAAAGGGCTCCTTAAACGCAGGAGAAAGGGCTCCTTAAACGCCGGAGAAAGGGGCTTTAAACGCCGGAGAAAGGGCTTTAAACGCGAGGAGAAAGGCGCCTTTAAACGCCGGGAGAAAGGCCTTAAACGCCGGGAGAAAGGGCCTTTAAACGCAGGAGAAAGGGCTCCTTTAAACGCAGGAGAAAGGGCCTTTATAACGCAGGGAGAAAGGGCGCCTTAAACGCCAGAGAAAGGGCGCCTTAAACGCCGGAGAAAGGGCGCCTTAAACGCCAGAGAAAGGGCTCCTTAAACGCCGGAGAAAGGGCGCCTTAAACGCCGGAGAAAGGGCTCCTTAAACGCCGGAGAAAGGGCGCCTTAAACGCCAGAGAAAGGGCGCCTTAAACGCCGGAGAAAGGGCTCCTTAAACGCCGGAGAAAAGGGCCTTAAACGCTGGAGAAAGGGGGTTTAAACGCCGGAGAAAGGGCTTTAAACGCTAGGAGAAAGCGGGTCTTTAAACGCCGGAGAAAGGGCTCCTTTAAACGCAGGGAGAAAAGGGCTTAAACGCAGGAGAAAGGGGCTTTAAACGAGAGAAAAGGGGGGCTTTAAACGCAGGAGAAAGGGGGCTTTAAACGGCGGGGAAAGGGCTCCTTAAACGCCGGAGAAAAGGGTCTAAACGCCGGAGAAAGGGCTCTTAAACGCCGGGGAAAGGGCTCCTTAAACGCGGGAGAAAGGGCTTTAAACGCCGGGGAAAGGGGCTTTAAACGCCGGAGAAAGGGCTTTAAACGCGGAGAAAGGGCTTTAAACGCCGGAGAAAGGCCGAAGGTAGCGAGAACTGCGCGGAGAAAGGGCCCGTAAAACGCCAGGAGAAGGGGCCTTAAACGCAGGAGAAAGGGCTCCTTAAAACGAGAGGCCTTAACGCGGAGAAAGGGCTCCTTAAACACAGGAGAAAGGGCGCCTTAAACGCGGGAGAGGCTAAGCAGGGGAAGAGAAGTATAACGCAGAGAAACGCAGGAGAAAGGGCTCCTTAAACGCAGGAGAAAGGGCGCCTTAAACGCCGGAGAAACATAACATGGGCACAGGCTAATTACTGATCACTAACATGCTAGTTAACATTAGTCATTAAACCTAAACAGATAATGGAAGTCCAAACTGCCTGTGAGCTTCTCCTGTACTATACGGTAATTCCTCTACTGTGTGACAGTAAGTCTCGTGGTTATGACCCAATCGTTAGCCTATTGTTGTAAAAGCGTCTGCTACGGAGCCATAACGTGAGGTACAAGGTAATGGAGCCTTTTATACGTTGTCGTGTTTCTTTAGAAATAAACAACGGACAAATAGAGTCTTTAAACTCTTCAGATGTAAAGTTATTCTCTGTCAAAGTGACGTCAGAATGAATGGGAGTCAATGGGATGCTAACGGGAGGTGATGGCTTGTTAGCATCTAAATGGCGCCATAGGAGCTGCGCGTTGTGAGAGGCTTACCCCCCTTGCTTAAAACACAGTTGAAGTAGGTCAAGTAATTCTCCTCCACAGAGCTGCGGAGGAAGGTCTGGCTAGTCCACACAGCAGTCCTGGATGGGAGAGAAACGTGCTCTGGTTTATTGGCATTTTTTTATCGCTCCTGTTTTCCTTGGGTCAAATTTGACCTATTTTTTAAAAAGGTTTCTATATCAGAACATTTGGGGTTTCTTTCAAACAAACTGTCAAAAAGAATGACGAGGATGGTTCCCTACAACGCTCCTCACAAGTAAAATAAATTAATCAGTTCACTACTTTTCATTTAATTTGGGTAATTTCTTAGCATTTGAAGAAAAAAGTATTGATAAAAGAACTTTGAAAAAAATTCTAAAAAGTGACAAATGTAAAAACAGATAGTCTAGCTAGCTGTTAGACAGACAGACAGACAGACAGTCTAGCTAGCTGTTAGACAGACAGACAGACAGACAGTCTAGCTAGCTGTTAGACAGACAGACAGACAGATAGACAGACAGACAGATAGACAGACAGTCTAGCTAGCTGTTAGACAGACAGACAGACAGACAGATAGACAGACAGTCTAGCTAGCTGTTAGACAGACAGACAGACAGATAGACAGACAGACAGATAGACAGACAGTCTAGCTAGCTGTTAGACAGACAGACAGACAGACAGACAGACAGATAGACAGACAGTCTAGCTAGCTGTTAGACAGACAGACAGATAGTCTAGCTAGCTGTTAGACAGACAGATAGACAGACAGACAGACAGACAGACAGACAGACAGACAGTCTAGCTAGCTGTTAGACAGACAGACAGTCTAGCTAGCTGTCTGGATTTACCCTGCAGAGATCTGAGGACCAGTTAGACAGACAGACAGACAGACAGACAGTCTAGCTAGCTGTCTGGATTCACCCTGCAGAGATCTAAGGACCAGGTAACCATAGTCCTCACCAATCAGCCGGAGGTTAGAACCCCGACACAGAGACAGAGGAAGGGGGACGGGACATCTGGACGAATTTCAGGCAGAAAAAGTGACAAAATTCTCAGATAAATGTACAAAATGTCAAAACAATGACAAAAAAACGTCACAAAAGTGACAAAAATGTCAAAACAATGATGAAAATGTAAAATAAATTGACAAAAATGTCAAAAAAAGGCAACCTTTGGACAGATAGTCTAGCTAGCTGTCTGGATTTACCCTGCAGAGATCTGAGGACCAGGTAACCATAGTTTTGGTCGCGCTGCTGGTTTTTTCGGGGGTGTTAACCGTGATAACAAGTCGCCAAAATTAACATCAACTCTGCCAACACGTCCGGGACCGCACTTCAGTTCTTCACAATGAAAGAAGTACTTCAACAACTTCCAAATGATCCACTCATTTTCTCATCAAAGCCACTTTCGTACCCTAATCAGACACGGAAATGTCAACGTACTTGTATGAACATTCGTAAATACGTAGATTCTCAGATGAGTGCTTTAATTGTTTTTGCACTTTTGGTG